>NW_020229957.1:215000-245000 GCF_003227715.2 Harpegnathos saltator | reverse complement strand
GCGGCGTCTCTTAGCCGTCTCTCTCTCTCTCTCTCTCTCTCTCTCTCTCTCTCTCTCTCTCTCTCTCTCTCTCTCTCTCTCTCTCTCTCTCTTAGTCCTCCATCTTTGAAATTTAACTAAAATTCTCTAACAACCTACTTTTCAATCGTCGCCTAAAAAATGTCCCGGAAACAGTCGTTTCGCGTCTGGCAATCCTAGATATCACCACGCGTCGGCGGTGCCGTCGAATGTGCGCTCTCGGATTCCGTTCTCCTGTGCGAAACAGCCGTGCGGATCAACGGCTGGCGACGATAATTCTTGTCTCGAAGCCGCGCGCGATTGCAGCCGTTCGTTGCGCTCGAGACGCGTTACCGCGGACTTTCGCCGGACTCTTGTCTCTTCCCTCGCGAGTCACATTTCGAGAAGTCTGTCTCGCAAGATTCGAAGTATAACAGCGAAGAACGGTCGAAGATGCAAAATTGCGGGCCAGCTGTCTCGAGAAATTTTAACGACACGGAGATACGATCGCCTCGTTTCTCGCCAGAAAATCGCTTATTATACCAGTCAAATAATATATTGTTCATGGTACGTTTTTCTTATCTGCACGTTGCTAAAATTACTTGCAAAGAGGCAAAGTGATGAGTCGATTGACTCGTTTATTAGCATCCCAACACAGACCTAACCTAACCTAACTTAACCTGCAAACGTATGTAGCGTTAAATAAAAACGAGTACGTTGAAAAAATGTCTCGACTATGACGCACTTTTCTTACGCTCAGTGACGCATAGAAGAAAAAGAGGTTGAAAGGCGAGAGAGATTGATTCGCGACAAGTGAGTCTCGCGAAAAGTCTAAACGCTGGACGCGGACGCGATTCCCTTATCCGTACACCGTGGGCTAAAATTATTCGCAAAGAGGGAGAGTGACGAGTGGATTGATTTATTTATCAACATCCCGGCGTAGAACTTAACCTAAAAACGTGTTAAACAAGAACGAATACATAGAAAACATTTTTTAAATATGCATTTTCCTTACGCACAGAGATAAAAGGGAGAAAGGTGTCAAGAGGCGAGGAAGGGGGAAAAGGAGGGAGATTGATTCGCGATAAATGAGTCTCACGCAAAGTCTGACGAGTGACGCGGGCGCGGTGCTTTCGGCGGTACGGCCCTGCGCGCTCTAAACAGCATAGACATTTGACGTTTCGCGAAGGTCGCGTGTTTCAGCTCTTTCTCTTTCGCTCCTCTCTCTCTCTCTCTCTCTCTCTCTCTCTCTCGTTCTCGCTCTCGCTCTTTCCCCTCCTCCCACCCCTGCCGCTACGTTCGTGTCCCGCCCCTGTCTTTTTCTACTTTGTTCTCTCCGTCTACCTCGCACGCGCGTAACGCGTACGCGTACATAAGCACGTCGCGGCGACATTTAACGATCGTTACGCATTCAATTGTTCACCGCCGTCGCCGCCGCCGCCGCCGCCGCCGCCGCCGCCGCCGCCGCCGCCGCCGCCGCCGCCGCCGCCGCCGCCGCCGCCGCCGCCGCCGCCGCCGCCGAGAAACCACGCGAGGCTTTCCGAAGCGACTCGTAGCGTCTCCTTCGACGGCCGGCGAGGCTTTCCGCGGCGCGTTATCGGCGTACGTGACATTGAGGATTGCTCGAGACAGAGACAGAGAGAGAGAGAGATAAAGAGAGAGAGAGAGAGAAAAAGCGTGAAAAGGAGTGGGGTGGGGAGAAAGAGAGCTGCATGTAACGCACACCGGCGTGAAACCGCGCTATCGTAGATACCGCGACGTCGCGATGCGTCGCGCCGCGTCGCGACGTTGATCAGCTGGCGTCGCTCTGTCTCTCTCGCTCCTGCGCGAACTGGCGCGCGCGCCTTCGCGACACGTAAGCCGAGTGTGCTAATAGGACATTCAGACGCACGTTAGACGTTCGCTTAACGCATGCAAATCACACGGCCGATGCTGCGGCAGCGAGCCGGCGAGTCCACACGTTTTTCTCTCGCTCCGCCGGCAAAACTCCGCGTCCGATCGCGATAATCGCAGGTTAATTCCCGTGCTCGGTTTCTGTCGATGATGAGCCCTCGCCCTTGCTTTCGTTTCTCTCTCTTTATTTCTCTGTCGTCCGCCGCTTCGCAGCGACGTGCTAATTTCATTCCGTTGTCTCTTTACACGTCCGTTTCAACTTCACTCATCATCTCAACTCTCGCTCGTGTTGGTCGTGTGTGCCTCTTTCACTTTTACAGCTGTTTTCTACATGTGATTTTACATTTTTTTTTTTCAACATGCTCAATAGTTCGATCTTTGTTGCGCGCTTCGGAGCATCCAATTAATAAATGAATTGTCCTGCGCTTCTCTGCGCGCTTTTAATTTTATACCGTTTCGAGGTCCGTCTACGTCTCTCTCCCTCTCTCTCTCCCTCTCTCTCTCTTGTTTTAATTAGAAGATCATGTACCATGTTTTTACGACGACCATTGCTTTGTTTCCTTTTCCCTCTTCTTTGATTGCTGTTTCTTGCATTTCTTCTTAACTGTCACACTGATAATTTTCTTTTCAACCGTCGTCCAACACATTTATTGTTATGTATGTGCATCTTCTTATCTGGCGCTCGGGAGGATCTCTCTCTCTCTCTCTTTCTCGTTCTTCTGCCAACATATTCCCCCTTTTCATTCTTATGCGCGTTCTCGCGCCGCTACATAAATTTCCTTCGCCGTCACGCGCTCGCACTTTGCGCCCGTGATGTCATTTTCGCGCGACGGCCGTTCGGAAAATCGAGCACGCAGCGGAACGCGTGCGCGCGTGTCTTTACGCATAGACGTGTGTCGCGGCGCGCGGGTTATCGATTCCTAATCATAAGAGCCACCGCGGAAGCTCGCTCGTTCGCCCGAGGTATTCTCGTCGCTGAGCGACAGACATTCGCGAATGCTCGCGCAATGCGGCTATCTCCGCCAAGCGAGAAGAAGAGATCGATGCGTCTCGACGCTCTAATCGACACCTCGACATGTTTCGCCACTTGTACAACTCGCACGCCGTCGCGGAGCAACGCGAGAAGTCAAGGAACACCTGCGCTTGACGCGCGATTTGCAGGACAATCTTCGCCCTCGCCTCGCCTCGCATCTGACATTCGCTGCCGACGATTCAATTCGGCAAATATTATTCACGGCGGGGGCTACTTTCTCGAATACGAGCTTATCAGGGGCGGCACTAAGCGCCTTCCTACCTGCACCGGGAGGAGCGAACTTTACACATTACATACCTAGTAATCTCCCGCTCCGCGCGCGCGGGAATCGTTCGTTTATTCGTACATAGCGAAAGTTAAAAGGACGGCCGATAACCTCCTCGTCCGCGCGTCGCGATATCGCGAAAAGCGAGGCAGAGGGAAAAAGAGCAGAGAGAGAGAGAGAGAGAGAGAGGCAGGGAGAGGGGGCAGGGGAAGAACTGCGTAACAGATAGCCCGCCCCATTGTCATCCGACCGGACGACTTAAATCAGTTTCCACTGGTCCACGATCTTTTGATTGGCGCCATTGTACAGAGTGATTTTCGATGGGCCGCCGTCCGTGGTTTTGCCTACAATTCCGACGTACACGATACCGCGTATCAATCTCTATACGAATATATATATATATATATATATATATATATATGCGTGCGTATGTGTGCGCATACGTATCGTTGATCATTTTTAAAACGTGACGGAGACACAGACAGGCGGCGGCGGCGACTCGGGGTAGGAGATAGAGAGACGTAATGATTGCAATATTCCGCCAGTAATTGCTCCAGTCGGCCGCACTGTTGAAACATCATTCGCGCGAGCCGTAGATTTGTTTTTCCCTCCCTGCCCCTCCCCCTCGCCCCCGGGTCCCGCCCGGCTTCCATCTCTCCGTCGCGCCGCACCACGCCGCGTCGCGTCGCGTCGCGTCGCGTCGCGTCGGCCGAAATGTCATTCTCGCGGGATTCGTTTTCTCTTTCCCCGGACGATCTCTATCCGGCCCGGCCCGAGCGTCCCGGCGCGACCCCCGCCCCTCCCCCCCCCCCCCGCCCGACCGACCCCGAACCGCGTATTCTCGATGCCATTCATCGCGGGCCGAAATCGATACGTGCCATTAAATGCTGGCGATGCATTTAAAACGCGCCACGGCCGATCGAGTCGGGGCCACGCACTCGATTAGATCCGCGAAACTTCCTCGTTAACGCCGCGTTATAATCCCGATCCCGATCAATATCGCGCGGCCGAACGCCGCGCCTCGCAGGGAAAAGGAGGGACAGAGAGGAAAAGAAAGCCGACATCTGAGATATACTTCACGGCGCCGAGCACGGCAGCGAATCACTCTGCTCGAATCGCGCTCTTCGACTAATTTCCCGTCTCCGTATTATATCGCCGCGGCTGTACCAACGACTCCGGGCGAGTATCGATATAACCCCCCGTGACCTCGATATATCGAACGACCGCGGGGGGAAACTCGCGCGCTGGCGGACGAGACGTGATCTTCGCGAAATCCCTAGGCTCACGCGTCGCCTTCGCCTCGATACACCTCTCCTTCCTTTTTCTCTCTCTCTCTCTCTCTCTCTCTCTCTCTCTCTCTCTCGGATACTACAACGACGCTTTGTCTCGGCGCACGGCGACTCGGGGCGAGCAGCGGCCTTTCCCCGCGAGGGGAGGCCGATAAGAGAGCGAGCGATCGCGACGACGACCCTCACGAGTGTGTCGCGCGGCTGAAAGAAGCTGGCGGCTGCAAAAAGCTCACCGCGGGGTATTAGTCATTGGCGAGCTGGCACTGTGGCAATGCTTTTTCGCCGTCGTGTCGCGAAAGCGATTCCCGCGCTTTCCGCGGCGCGCTTTCCGTCTCGGCTGATTTATGGCGGGGCCTTCGTTATTTTCGCCCAGCCTGGCCTAACTCGCTTTCTCCTCTTCTTCTTCTCCGGGAAGCCAACCTAACCTAACCTAATCTCTCTCTCTCTCTCTCTCTCTCTCTCTCTCTCTGTCTCTCCATCTTGCTCCTTCCTTCGCCGGACCTGCTCTTTCCCTCACGTTGCAACCTCTTTCTCTCGCGATCTCCCGCCCTCTCCTTCTTCTTCTCCTTCCCTTCTGCCCTCCCTCTCTTTCTCCCTCTGTCTCTTTCTTCCGTCTCCACCTCGCCGTCTCTTCTTCCCTCTTTCTGGCTGGATTTCCTACTCGCTTCGCGCTTCAACGCGGACGGTAGAGAGAGAGAGAGAGAGAGAGAGAGAGAGAGAGAGAGAGAGAGAGAGAGAGAGAGGCCGGTCGTTACCACCGGTTAAAGACGGCTAGGTGCTACCAGACACCTCTTATCCCTCTCGGAACCTCGTAACCGAGTGAAGTTGCGCGAAAAATGCCCGACCGGACTGGAATGCCTCGTCGCCGGAAGTCCGGCCGTTACGCGTCAATTTCGCCGAGTAATTGACTCGAACATCCAGATAATATCATTATCCTTGACCGATCGTACACAGCTCCCGCGGCGAGTCGCGGTCTCAAGTCCACTCCGTCCACTCCTTCCGCGATAAGCCCTTTCGCTCGCTGATTACTCGCGGTCGCCGAGCTAAATGTCTCTCCCTCTCTCTCTCTCTCTCTCTCTCTCTCTCTCCTTTACCGGTGATCTCGACGTAGCGGCGAGTTTTCGAAATTCGTGCACTCCGGCGGGGTAGCGCTCGTTAAGATTCTCGAGTTTCGCGCGCGCGAGCGTCGGCCTAAAATCGATCTCGCGTTCGGCGCTCGGTGGCGTTGAAAAAATCTCGCGTAAACAAAAGTTTCAGCTTACTATCAATCGCATCGACCCGCCGCGCCGCCACGGGCGTAATGGCGATATTATTCTCTCTTCATTATATTATATTGCCCATGTTGAGCGATTCGATTATTCCTCGCCATTAATTTAACAAAATTTGCGTTACACCGCGCAGAAACAAAGCGTAAATTATTACCGCGATCAAAATTACCGCGCCGTCATTGCGGTCTGGCTCGTTACGAGCCAACGATTTGCCCATTCTAAAATTCATCATTTAATTATAATGCGTTACAACCGCTGTCACTCCGACGATAATCCTGGCTCGCCGCTGCTTCCACCGCTGCCGGCTTTCGCGTCGATCGCGCCGATTCGCATCGATTTGCCGCATTTCGACTCGCGCATTTCGCGAGACTCGCGCGATTAACTCGCGCGCGAGTGGGACCATCGGACGTCATTTCGGCGACTGGTATTGCGGGCTGCGAATTCGCAATCGAGAAGACTCCTGCTTTTCCTCCGGACGAGAAGTACGCCCGCGACGCCCGTTAAGTACCATCCCTCCTCTCTCGACAAATGCGCTGGAAATTGAAAAGTAAACAGAGATTAGCGCGCAAAGCGATTCCATTGCGAGATAAACGCGCGACACCAAACCTAACCTAACCTAACCCTTTATTTCTTTCGCGATACTTCCATGGCCGACAATGGCCTTGCTCCAGCTGGAGCTTAACTTTTTCGATCGGAGCCGAGTGGGGATTTGTGACATTTGCGCTGGAAGTTACCAGCGCAAGTATGCCAATTCCCTATTCGTTCAGGACCCTCGGGACTCACGCAGTCCGAATTCACGTGGTCGTTATTTAAAAATTATCTCGTACGAGATGCTGAAATGTGAATTCAAGACTAGATGTGAGTTTCGTCGGTTGAGCCGCCATTGCAAGTATTTTGTCACGCAAATCACGTGATTCCCTTCGACCGGATTTCGATGGGAAAAACTTTGACCCGAGTCTGAATCCGAAGTCTGAGTATCTCACGTGAGGCGAGATTCAAGCGACGATTATTAAAATACGGGCTTAAACACGAGAGTTAAATTTGAATGCGGAGTTTCTTCAACTGAATGACAATTGGAAAATTATTGGATCCGATTCTAAATTCAGGTTCGGCTATTTCGCGCGAATAAATGTCACGTGACGACTGTGGAAACACAGACCTGAGAGTCATACATGTGTACGCGCGTGAGTGTTTTCCGTTGAATTGCGATTACAAGTGGAACGTCGCGCACATCACACAAGTCGCCGCAAAAAAACTTGGAAACCTGAGCACCTCATTCGGTTGAGATGAAACCAAAAGAGCGAGACTACCGATACGGGTTTATTGCGTGTTTCTTTCAGTTAAATCGCCATTGCGAATACAAGTCACGTATAATCGCGATTCGCGCGACTCGCTGAAAAAACTCGGCTGCGAGTCCACATTAAAATCAGAGTCTGTCACGGCAGACAAGTCTCAAGTAACGACTATTAATAAGGACTCGAGCATACACTTAACTGCTCCGTCGAATCGCCGTCGACGACGAAGTCGCGTCAATGTAACGCCGCAGATGTGTTCCAAAATCGGTTCTGGAAACTTTGCTTCCGGTTATGAAGTTGGTAGGCCTTAAACTTAGATACTTAGATTCTGTAATTGATCGACTCTACGATCAGGAGATTCGGTTAGGTTAGGTTCGAGATAGCAAGTAATAAAAAATCTATCCATTTCTCTGTCTAATATTACAAAATTAGTAGCTCAAACTAAGTTCATAAACAGAAGTGGTACACCCAAAAAGAAAAGTAATTTCAGAACAAGCGAAATCGTCTAAATTTTTAAGGATTTTATTCTTATGTACGGCCTCGAGAGGATTCCTCTCAAATTAAGAGGAAAATGTTATAAACATATTATATTCTTAAAGTTAGAGGAATTATATTCTATATGTATGATGCAAATCTTATTGATTTTAATATAAATTTCCTCTTATACACAGATTATTTAATCTTTTTTTAAGAGGATTGTTATTTATTCTTACTGCATTTTATTTCTACTAGTTATACTGGTTAATTTGAAACAATTATTACAATGTATATAACGAAAAGTAATATATTTATATATATATATATATATATATATATATGTACTTCTGGCTCTAGTTCTACAATAAATAGGCACGAATGAAATAAGATCATCATAACAAATAAATTTCCGATCGGTTTTGTTATGGACTTCAAGCTACAAAGATGTTCATCATAATCAATTGTATGTTAAGAGAACGTTAAGAGAAAAGTTAAAAGAAAGGATATATTATTCAACAGATTCTTCCGACAGATTATGAACTGTACTTGATCAAATGTGGGTAAATTATCTTCGTTCTGTGTTACAGCAACACACACACACATACCTTCTTTAAAAAGCGTTCCAAATATTCTGACCCATGAACATACGATTATTTTTTCGTTCGTGTCTGAAGATAGAGCATGACTGAAGAAAATAAGCGGACATTCAAAGCAACATATTCCTCCTCATGTAAGAGGAAAATTGATTGATATAAGAGGAAATCCTCTTGAAACGAGAGGAAAACAGAATAATATCTAATAAATTTTAGATGAGCGGTTCACTTTAATCGCTTTATCGAAAGAGGAATCCTTTCCCTGTAGAAGGCTGCGCTTAGAATATGAGACTACATATGGGAAAAATCACTTTACAAATAGAATACTTTTTCTTGGGTGTACATGGCTGTGAACGTGCAAGAGTGATCACACTGATAGAAAGATATAGTTGAATTAACTATAATCTCACTATATATTTTATAGCGCATTTTGGCGTCAACCATATTTTTATAGTTCGTGGAACTTGCAAAATATAGTAGAATAAACACAAACATATTAGTCAATGATTGTCTTAAATAATTGTTTAGTTACTTTTACCACATATATGGTAATTTCTCATTCACAAATATAGTGAAATTTAATATTCATACAGTTACATCTGTCATCGTTTAGCAAATATTCCGATAATATTGACTATATAAAAGAGTTACTTTACCTACCATTTTATATTTGTATCCGTACAATAATTTTAGTTTAACTTACTCACTTTAATTCTTAGTAAAAATATTATATGGTTGCTTGTACCATGCTTATATCGTAATTATTACCGATATATTATGGTAATACTTACTATAAATATGATATTTCGGACTATAATTTAGTTACCGTATCATTATAGTTCCAAATATCATATACTTATCTCTCAGTGCAGCCGATCGATCACGGAACGCATCTAAGTTGCTCTTTAAGCCGCCCGCCAACCTTACTGCTAACTGAAACCAAAGTTCTCGAAACCGATCTCGCAACGCGAGGGTTGTCGCGACTGGCGAGGGAGGAGAAGGACGTTCGCTCCTTCGAAATTCAACCGGCCGCTCTCCACAGCGCTCGAACTCGTGTGGGAACGCGACTCCAGGGAAGCTCCAGGTCCAAGAAGCTTCCACGGGGCAGCGTTCCCGATCGCGCGAGTTTCCGCCGAGCGCGCGCGTGCGTTGATAACACGCGCCGAATACTCTCGCCGCGCGGAAGCCGCCGGCCTTCGCCGTTCGGTTTGACGCTCGAGATGCCTCCACCTCGTGCAACGAGCCGCCGCCTCCTCGTAAACTGCCGACGGAAAAACGGCCGTTGCGTAAGTCTCGGTAGCCTCAATTGCGCGGTTACTTTCGTACTTTAACGATTAGCGATTACACCGCCGCCCAGTTGGCGTCGGACGGCGGGTGTACGTTCTCGCGTTTAGCGATGCCCCCTCTCTCGCCTCCTCTCTCCCTCTCCCTCTGTCTCTGTCTCTCCGTCCGGCTTCGTTATCTCCGTGACTTCGCCGCCACGATATATCGTCATTAGCCGTCACGCACCGTCTCGCGATACGCACACGCCCGGGCTTAATTAACGCAGCGCGGGGCCTCTTGCGCGTTTCTTCCAAATAAATTCGCCCCCGGCTTTCTAATTAACACGCACGCCCGGCCGCCGAGACGAATTCACCAGCCCGCCCGATCGGTTCGTTCACGACATCATTCCTGAACGCGGCGGGGCTGAGATTCGGGCTGTCGTCGTCGCGCGTATTCGAATTTGGCGATGGGCGATTCGATTCTCGGGAGAATTGATCTTTCCCTCGGAAAATCAATTTTTCCAATCGATATTTGTCTGCTCGATCCTCGTGCAAATCGCGCTTCCTCCGTAGAGCCGGCCGTTGAATTTTTCACCAAGCGAAACGACGTTGATGAATCACGTGTATCAAGTCAGCCCTCTCTGTCGAAGAGAATCGACTTTTTTTTTCTTTTAATCGATACCCTTCCGCTCGATTCTCGCACAAATCGCTTTTCTTCCAAATGTGGACCCGCCCCCCACCCCCTCCCCCTCCTTGTTAAATTCTTCATTGAGCGAAACAACATTGATGACTAAGCACACATCAGCGACAGATCAGAACCCGGTTCTCCGTTGGAAAGAATCGATCGGCAGAGGAGCGACTGAGAAAGATCGATTTTCCGAGGGAGAGGACCGATTTTCCAAAGACCGGCCATCGCTAATTCGAACGCGCAGCGTAACGGGACGCGTCGGGAGGCGCGGCTGCGATGCGTGACGACCGCGAGAGAGCCAAGGGCCGTCCCACGCGCGCGCTGGCTGTACCTCTAAAATAATCCGCGGTTAAATAACGAGCTGCCCGATTTCCGAAAAATGTCAGCGTTTCTTTAATATCGCTCCCGAATGCCAACGGCGGCACAGCGAGGAAATGCAAGCGCGTCGGCGTGTTTCATCCCGCGAAACGAGAGGTCGCTGTCGCGCGGCGCGCGACCTCGCGCAACACGCTGCTCTTCTTTCTTTTCTCCTCCCAGTCCCCCCATCCTCCTCCTCCTCCACCTCCTCCTTTACCTCCACCTTGTCCTGCTGCTTCATCTCGCGAAGTCGGTTCGAACAATTTCCGCGATTTCTGGCGCTGGCCGGGAAACGCGATATACGCGAGGGATTCTCCTTTTTTTTTTTGTTAGGGAAACACGTTCCGTCGCGCGATATCGACGAGTGACTGCGCGAATTGCCGCTGCAAGTGACGTTGCTGCAGATAAAAAATTGTCTTATCGAGCTCTTAAATATATGGCATGCATAATATATAATCGTAACCCTGCTTCTCTCTCCGGGGGATACACGTTCGGAAAGACCGTAATCGTCGCGGCGCTTCCTCGGGACTTGCTTCTCGCCGACGGCTCGTCCGTAGATGCGTCCCGAAATCGATTTGGGGAACTTTGATTTTAGTTCCAAGCTTGGTAGGCGTTAAAACACCAACTTGGATACATCCCGGCCGATTCGTGCGATCGACTTTACGATCGCGGCGGATTCGGTCAATCGAGATAGTAAGTGATGAAAGATCTACCCGTTTCTCCGTCTAACATTACGAAATTATTAGTAGCTAAAATACCACCGCGCAAGTTTGTATTACAACAAGGTTGTATTGCTGCGAACGTCCAAGCGCGATCAGCTGATCGCGGTTACGGGACGTACCTAAATTAGTTTAAGGCCTACCAACCTTACGACCGAGAGCTGAGACTTCCCGAAACTGATTCCGGCATGCAAGGGTAAGCGAGCAGATTTGGCGATAATCCGCGCGTGTTCGCGCGACCGCTATCGAATTACACTCGGCCGCGCGCGCGGGTATCTTTGTCTCGATGATAAAGCGCCGCCCCCGACGTGTAACGGAAGACTGGACGGAGACTCAGCTGGGCTCACAAACGGTAACGATGGGGAGACGGGGATTCTCAATTTCGGTCCAATCTTCGCATCGCATTTGCTGCAGCCGCCTTGGCGGCAGGCTCTCTCTCTCTCTCTCTCTCTCTCTCTCTCTCTCTCTCTCTCTCTCTCTCTCTCTCTCTCTCTCTCTCTCTCTCTCTCTCTCTCTCTCTCTCTCTCTCCCTCCCTCTCTCTCTCTCTCTCTCTCTCTCTCTCTCGACGGGCTTTACGAAATACGAGTTTGAGTTTCTTTCTGGCTAGGTCTTCCAACACCGAGTTGTGCAGTGCACACAACACGGGACCGGCAAAAACGCACGCGCCGTTGCATATCGCCGAGAGAAGCCCGCGCGCGCATTGTACTCCTAATGACTTCGCGGAGTGAAAAAAACCAGGCGAGCGAGAGAGTGAGAGGGGGGGGGGGAGAGGAGGACATAATCTTCTTCGTGCTTCCCAGCGCGCGCGCATTCGGTTTGCGGAAAATCCGCGCGTGTCGATCGTGACGCGCATCCGCGAATTGGCACGTGCGTGCACGCGAAACGCGCGATTTCGTAAGACGCACTTGACGTAGAGCAGGAGCGGACCTAAAAAGAGCGGCTGCGGGCGCCCGGCGCGCGAAGTGTCCGCTCCTCGAGCGCGAATCGACCGATCTCGTTCGCTGATCTCGATGATCGTTCGCGTGCGATTTTCAACGCGACGGTCAATCGCGAAATCTGAAGCCTCCGCGTGGAAAATTCGTAACGGTAACCTTAAGGTCGTAAGAAAGCTGACCTGACCAACCAGAGTCGATTGTTCTTCTTGCGTTAGAGCTGGGGTTCTCAAACCGGGGGGGGGGGGGGTGCGAGGAAAGGTGATTATAATAATGATTAAGATGGATTCTGCAATAAGGCATTTTTCTCATCAAATTAGAAAAAATGTTATTAAAATTATGTATTTGTGTGCGTATATATTCATTCATTACGTATCACTATGCGAAGCTTGATACCATGGATAATTTTATAATATTAAAATGATAGTTAATTCCTATAAAACAATACTATGTAGTGATAAATTATTATAAATTAATTTCTTACCTTAAAACGCCAACAACCAATTTTTGCCATGAAACATACGAATAATTTTTTTTTCGTAGAGGGTACGAAGATTCATTAATAAATTTTTAGGGGTGCGGAATACAAAAAAGATTGGGAAACGACTGTAATTGGTCAGTCCTCTTACGGTTACAGTTAAAATTCTTCACGTGCAATTCCTACTGAAAAATTCCTATTAACTCCTGTTATATAATTCCTTATCTAAAGTGAGATTTCCGGAAAATTTCTTACATGAGATCTCAATTATTCCGTGTGATACTTCAATTGGGATATCATATCATATATAAGATGAAAAGTCTGATCTTATCAAGTGAGAAATTTTTCGGAAACCTCATTTTAGATATCGATAGACATTTTTCAGTAGGTGTGCCTTAAGGCGGAAGACGTGGGATAAAAAGACGCAGTAGACGCGGGGAATAGAGGGGCTATAAGGATAAAAGCGTCGGTATACTTGTGACTACAATCGTGCGACAAATTGCGACAAAAAGACTACAATCGTGCGGAAAAATTGTAATGGCGGAAGAAGCATTTTCGTTGTAAATGTTACTGCAGTGTCGGTGACGATAATCTCATACATGTTGCTGTCAGTTGCTGTTTTGTTGGAATAACGAAAGAATAATTGGCCGCGAGAATGATTATTGTGTGAGACTCACCGTTTCTTCTCTCGCACAATTTAGCTCCCTCGATATAACTTTCAATTTTTCCTCGATGTTATTTTCAATTTTTTACCATATTTTCTGGTAGCGCGGAGATGGACTCGTCAGAGAGTTTACCTCGCTGATGAACGTGGCACATTTTTTACTCGCACACACTTTACCTCTTGAAAATTACAACAAACACAAAAGGAAAGTGAAGACAAGATGGAGTGTCGATATGTGTGTGTTCCACAGTAACTAAATTATATTAATTACTAAACGAAAGTTGCCAGACTCGACAATTATCGAGAATAAAGAAATTACCATGTTGAAATTCGACTGTGATTGATACATTTGCTTGCAACTTCAGCTCACCGCTTACTTCAGTTCTACGAGTCCTATCTTCTTGAGCGACGTGGCCCTTGCCCAAGCGGTTTCCGCCGAATCTGCTCAACGCGAAACCTTGACTGTCGATAAAACGCAGCAAGGCACGACTCGCGGATATACATTACATGATTCACCGGGTAGCGGTGAACAACACCTGTCGTTCTCGAGATGTATTTCGTACAAACTGCGAGCGCTAGTACGCCTCTCCAAGTCTCAGATCGAAGAGACGTTAGACGCGTCGCTCGAGTGATGAGAAAATTCCGGAGCTCGGAATCGGAAAGGCCCACGTTCAAAGAGTGTCGAGGGCGATCTCAACTCGATCTTCAAACAGTCCACTCTTCCGTGTCCGATTTCTGTAGAAATCGATTCTTCTAACAGAAAGAATCGGCTCCCGATCCGTCGAGATACAATCACCCGTCAAAGTTGTTTCGTTTAACGACAAATTCAACTGGATTTGGAAAAGTCGATCTGAAAGAGCAATTTCTGGGGGAGAAGATCGAGAACTCTGAGAAATCGCGTCGAGAGATCGCTTGTTGCCAGTTCGCAGCGCGGGACGGTTGTGTGTGTGAGAGAGAGAGAGAGAGAGAGAGAGAGAGAGTGAGACGAGAAGAGACGTGCGCAAAGAGAATTCGTGTAACGAGCCGCATTCTCGCTCGCACTCGGAGGGTTAAGCTGGCCGATATCTCTCGGCACTCACGCCGGCGTTATCCGTCCCACGCTTTCGCGCACACATGCACGCACGCACGCACGCACGCAGCGCGTATCAATTAACGCTCGCGCCCGCGCGGCGCGGCGGAGCGTGCGTGCGACGTGCGCAATCGCGGATCGCGTTGGCACGCACGCACGCACACGTGCGCACGCGGCCGCGAATTTTTGCCGTGCGGCGCGTGTCGGTAGCACGTCGGCTAATTTTACCGCGCGCGCGCGCGCGGATATCGTACGTGCGAGCGGCGGAACGCCGTAATCCAACGATTTACGGCCGATTTATCCTCCGAAACGCATCTCCCGTTCGCTCGCGATCGGCTCCTTATCTTTCTCCTTCGCTCTCGTTCTCTCTCTCTCTCTCTCTCTCGTTCTCTCTCTCTCTCTCTCTCTCTCTCTCTCTCTCTCTCCCTCTCTTTCTCTCGAGTTTGACCGACCGCCGACTTTCGCGTAAACATCGCGATCGCAGCCCGAGAACATCATTGGCTTTTGTGCGCCGTCAATTGTGGCCGTTCGCGAGCCGTACCGAATCGGCCATTCTTTCCTCCCAGGACAATTTTTATTGTACTTTACTGTACACCTGGAGTCCAGTGGGCCCCAACAAATTGTCAAACATCAAAAATATTTTTTTATATCAATAATAATCATGAATATTTGAAATTTCTTGGAATTCGATTTTTTCAAAAAAATTCCTTGCTTCGTCGAAATAAATACCTTTTTTTAAGCACGTACACATCCGAACCAATTTGTTCTTGGAAATGTAGTATTTGAGAAATACAACCCCGAAGGAATTGTTTAGAAATACCAAAAATTATATGAGATATGATTTTTTTTTTGTAAAAAATGTCATTTTTCGTGTTTTTTGTTTCCTTTACGGATTTTTTTTTTTTTATTATTTTCGTATTAAAAAGCTATTGTCTCTTATTTTAGAAGGTTTCGAAAACATCCTCGATTTTTTTCGAATCAGAATATCCAATAGAATAGCCTGTCGAATGTTTTCTTTTATCGGGCTGGCCGAAGCCAGCCTCCGTCAGAATGTTCCTCGGTGTTTTTGTATCGCAATGTTCATATCCGTCGTCGTCACATTTCAAGCATTCCGATGAAAAAGAAAATTGACGGAGGAGGATCGACGGACTTCTATCTGTTGCGAGTGACCTTTCCTCTCAGTGACGCGACTTCGGAATAACGTAATCTTTTTCACCCGTGACGGTGACGGTAACGTAATTACATTTGTTGGATAACGGTGACGAATTTAATCGTTGGATTTGTTGTTACTTAGCGCGTGTAAAATGCAGTATGTAGAATAAGCACACACATACACACGAGAGTGAATTCAGAGAAAAATTTACTTGGCGAGACACGTGACGAAAATCTCGACGACACTTCTTGACTCGCCGTGATTTCTCGAGTAACGATAACAAGTTACGTCTTCAACGAGCAACGTCGACGAATTATTTTTTTCAACAAGTGACGAGTATCGATCACACGTCACTTTCCAAGAGTGACTTTCCCGAGCCTGATGACGGTCCGGCCCGAGACTGATTCTCACTACTCGTCTAGTGATAAACACGTACGATCAGCTCGATGTAGCTTCTTCTCGAGCGGGAACATCCGTACGAGTAAAGGCTGATTCTCACTCACCGTTCAAGCTGCGGCCGACTGAAAAATCCGTGAATTCTCCGTGAGACATTGCAATATTACCTCGACGTCACGTCTCGATCATTCCGATGAGAAAGAAAGAATGTGACGGAGGACCGACGGAGCCTCGTTCGCCCAGACTGCCCAGTGCGAATCAGCTTTTACTCGCGCGGATTTCCCTGGCCGGTCACTCGAGCGCGAATAACGCGAGCCCATCGTACGCGCGTGAAGCTCGCGCGCGTGTATCGTTCTAAACGGATTGACCCAAAGAAAACCTCTGAAATGACATAAATAACGACAGCGTGTGGGCCGCGTAGGCTTACATAACAATACGCGTCCGCGCCGCCGCCGCCGCCGCCGCCGCCGTGGAAAAATCACGCGGGAAGACCGGAGCACGCGCGCAGGATCGCCGAAATTCGCCGGTGGAACGCGAGAATTGGAAATAATCGGGCAAACACTCGAGTCCCGTCCGCCGAGCGCCAATACGAGAATGGTGCAGATTGCTTAATTAAGAGGTATCGACTCGCTCGGTATCGCGCGTCGAGTGCGGTGCAAGAATTTTGACTGCCTATCCTATGAGATCGCCCGTCGGCCCGACGAGAGCAAAATGACCGATTTTTGCTCTCGCCGAGAGAGCGCAATCGACCTAATAGCGCGAGAGGTGCGGGAAAACAATGGGCGTCGGAAAGAGAAACAAGGTATCGGCTTGTATCTCTTGAAACGCATCGCACGAGTCTCGCCGGTGGCGGGCGAGACTCGCGTAATTGATCGGTGCTTGATTTCAGCGCCGGAACGGGCAGAGCGAGAGAGAGAGAGAGAGGGGGGGGGGATGGTCTGCCAATTCGCAGTCGAACGAACGTAATCGATGGCACACAAAGTATCGACGCGACGCCGACAATAACGGAGATTACGATAACGATATAACGCGCGCGCGATTGTAGAGACGCGCGGAAACGCGCGCGCGCACTCCCCTCCCGCCTGCCCCCGCCTGAAGAAGAAACACGCGTCCATATACCGAGTGAGCGCCGCTCGACACGACGTACTTAGCATTGTGCGGCCGCCGAGAAGCACGGCTTCATCCACTCTGCGCGCGCGGCCGCTCATAGATATGTACTTCCACTTTGGCTTCTTAACTTTCGCTATTAAGCGATTTCGCTGAAACCGGTGCTTGTGAGCAAAGTTTATCGAGCGCGCCGAGAGAGAGAGAGAGAGAGAGAGAGAGAGAGAGAGAGAGAGAGAGAGAGAGGGAAAGGAAGGAGAGACTCGACGTGCGGTATGGGGGGTTGCGAGGAGGGAGGGTGAGAGAAGCCCGGATCGGATTGCGGGTGTGTTTATTGCACGGAAAAAGAGCGGCAAACCGCGGTATTTGGCGCAGAACGCGCGATACGCAGCGTCCCCCTCCTTCCCGCCTCCGTTGCCGTACGCAGCGAAAAGCGTCGATTTCTGCGTTCGCCTACCAGCGTGCGTACGTGCGTGCACGCACATGCGAGTGCGACGCGCGCGAGTTTCTTTCTTCCCTCTATCTCTGTCTCCCTCTTTCTTCCCCTTCTCTTTTCCCTCTCTCTCTTTCTCTCTCTCTCTCTCTCTCTCTCTGTTTTTTATACTTAATACGGCAATGTATCCCGCGATCGATGCGACGGCGTTTTATACTCGGCATTTTTGTGCCGGGGAGAACCGGCTATATCGGGGGGAGGGTGGAGGAGGAGGAGGAGGAGGAGGAGGGGGTGAAAGCGCGTGACGCGTGATTATCGCGGGAGAGTGATAACTGCACCGCGGCTTGGCAGAGAGAGAGAGAGAGAGAGAGAGAGAGAGAGAGAGAGAGAGAAGACTGTTTAACATTGATCTTTTGTTTTTTGCGCCCCTCGCAGTAATGTGCACGCGTGTAATCGCGAAGAAGGAGCTATCTCGCGCGATTAATTACGAGCGATATTGTTATTATCGCGGACGCACGCGCACGCGCGCGCGCGCGCGCGTTTTAACACGTTATTACCGTCATTGTCGCGAGTACGGTTACGTTTACATGAGTTTTCACTGTAACCTTGTCGGCATTATTACTGCTGATACGCCGTACTGTTCTTCATCTCCGAATCGCTTGTTAAATCCAATTACTTTATTTGCAATCTCTCGGGGGACTCTTACTCTATGAAATTCGTGCCGAATAATTCGCCGTCGGGACGGCGGGAAACGCGTATCAACGGACACACCGCGACGGGGGCCGCGTCGTTACGTCGTAATCGTTCGACGAAAACCACTCGATTGCAAGTCGACGGGCATAGTTTACCGCGGACCTGGCGCTTCCGGAGAAAGAAAAAAAAGTTCCGAAGGTTTCGGTAACAGCCTGACGTTATAGCCGCGAAACGATGAAATCAATGCGTAACGACCGGTGCCGCTATATTTAACCGACGAGGATACAAGTAATTCCTATAACCGTCCCCAGCGCATTGACAGGTGCAATTTATCTGAGGCCTGAATGCGCGCCGCGCCGCGAGTCTCTCTCTTTCAAAACGCCCGAAAACATTATTCGCGCTTCGACATTCCTCCGATAGGCGGCGGCGGCGGTTACAGACTGCAACGTAATTGCTAACGAGCGACACGAAGCGATATCGCAAAGCGGCGCAAGGGGGATGTCCGCCGATCATCCAGCGAATCTTCCAGTCACCGAATCCTGCGCCATCGTGGCTGCGTGTCTCTTTCGCGAGCCTCGTCACGCGAAAATGGCGCTTGAACGACGTGAAAATTCCGCGCGAACCAAATTGCGATTTCCTCTACTCGACTCGAACGGAGGGAAACGTACGTTTGCGGAGCCCGATATCGATCGAGCGTATTTCCTCGATTAGTCCTGGCTCGATGGGTCGATCGATCGGCGACTTCTCGATTCTGAAGTGTGCGACACGTAGGAAGGTATGAGCGATGAAATTCAGCGCCAGGCGAACTAGCCAATCGGAAACGCAGCGCGCCGTGTCGAATTTCTCAACCGGTCAACTCGTTAGTTTTCAGGTTAGACGTTTCTTTTCACTCCTAACAGAAATTTATTACTGGCTGCAATAAATTGCCAGTGATAATAAATAATTCTATTACTTGTACGAGTAATAAAATTACTTGTTATCATTGGCCGATTTACAGTTTTTACAATTAGCAAGGTTGGGAAAGTTATTTTGTAAAAATATCTAGTCACAGTTACAGTTTTTTTCACTGAAAAAGTAACTAATTACAGTTACAAGTTACTAACCTTCAAAAATAACATGTTACAGTTGTAGTTACTTAGAAAGTGACGAGTCGTTACTTTTCAGTTATTTTTTTACAATAATTGTGCTATCATTTTACAATAATTGTGCTATCATTAAATTTCGTAATCGCATAGATTCTTTCAATTTTATATAAAAGTAGTTTGTGGTTTATTATATATTCCTCATATGGTATATAATTTTTACAAATTAGATTCATTAATTTAAATAAGCGATTCATATTTATTCTTTAAGACTATTGGTAACAACTGGGCAGAGAAATGCTCAATTATTTCCGTTTCGCGAAGTCTTTGCTGTAACTCAAATGTTTCTGGCATATGTTGGCCATGGCATTTTACAATCCTTCTCCGAAGATTGAGATGTCTTATCTATTGTTTGAATTTCTTCTTTTTATAACTGAAACCACGCAGCGCACTTCACGCTGAACGCAAATTATGTTAACGAATAAAGACTGGCGACGCGCGACGGAAATGTCCAATAAGCGTAGAATTTTTTTTAAAGAAATATAGGTTGCCTTCGGAGAGGAGACTATCAGCGCTACTGCGTCATTTTATCCTTGTTTTACATCTAATGAAACATCTAATAAAACGATAAAGATAGATGACGCAGTAGCGCGTTTTCCAAATGCAACCAGAATAACTGTGCTGTATGCTTATTGGAGCATCAAGCATGGCACGTCGCGTTATCGTGCTGATCTGCCAGAAACTCAAGTTTTATAATATATAAAGTAACTATAAAAATAGCTATTAAATTGGTCACCAGTTATCAAACAAATGTAACCAAGTCAAGTTATAGTTATAAATGAAAAAAAGAGGTACGAGGTTAAGTTGTAGTTACCAAAAAAAAAAGGAAAATAACTGTAACCGTAACTTCGTTACAAGTAACGAGTTACTTCTCCAACCCTGACAGCCAGTAATAAATTTCCGTAAAGCCCGCAATCAGACCACGGATTGGGATCGAGTATTGGATTGAAATTTAACCAATCAGGCCTAAGTTCACTGTATTTGAGATCATTTTCTGTTTTCCAATTGCTCAAATTTCAATCCAATCTCAATCCCAATCCATAGTCTGACACAGGCTTAAGGTACGCCCTCGATCATTCGCCTTCATAGCCCTCGATCGTTCGTGGAAGAAGAACAATCGGCGGGAAAACAGTCCGTCGGAAAATTTGCCGACTCGACATCGGCTCGAACGCTCGCGCTCTCGCACATTGGAGCGCAGGAGCGTGCGCGCGTATCGGGACACCCTGTATACGGCTTGTGTAAAGCCCGTGTCACACTACGGATTGAAGATCAAGGATTGCGGATTGAAGATGGAAATTTGACCAATCGGAATAAAGTAAATCAAAACCGAAGTTCGTCGATTTGTCGAGATCTAATCTTCGATCCGCGATCCTTGATCTTCAATCCGTAGTGTGACACGGGCTTTACGCGTCGCTATAACGTCGCGCGGGCCAAACGAATCACGCGAGTATCGCGCGCAGTGGTACCGTACACACGCCATCGCGCATATCTGCGGACGTATCACGCGAGTGCACGTTTGCGCGCGAACGCTCGACGGCGTAATTATGTGTGTGCGTGTCGCCGGGCACGGGCGGCACATGTCCGCGACACGTGCGTGCGCGCCGTTTCACGCATTAGGCGCAGCAATAAATAGCGGCCGAACGGCAAGGAATAATAAAAGATAAGCCCGTATCGTCCGGTGATATCGGCCGTGCTTCCCCGGATGTGTCGGTCACGTTTAAATGCATCACGAACGCGAGTTCGCGAGCACGCGTTCCTCGCGAAAGTGCGTCCTCGCCCCTTCCTCGCCCCTGTCGCCGCGGAAACGCACGGTAACGACGGCGACGATCGCGAATGCGTCGCGAGATACACGCACACGCACACACTGGGCCACGTGACCATCTTCGCGCGGCCGACGCAGGCAGCACTTGTTCCTTCTCCCTCGCTTGTCGCGTCCCATGGAGGGTCACAGATCCTTCTTATGTAGCAGGGTTGCGGGGTGCAGTTCAGACATGGGAAGTGAGCATTACTGCCTGAGGTGGAACAATCATCAGAGCAACTTGCTGGGTGTGTTTAGTCAACTGCTGGAGTCGGAGTCGCTAGTAGACGTGACACTGGCGTGCACGGAGGGACCGTCGATACGCGCTCACAAGGTAGTCCTCTCCGCGTGCTCCAGCTACTTCCAGGCCCTGTTCCTCGACCATCCGAACCGCCACCCCATTGTCATCCTAAAGGACGTACGTTTCGCCGAGCTACGTACCCTCGTCGACTTCATGTACAAGGGCGAGGTAAACGTCGAGTACTGCCAGCTATCGGCCCTGCTCAAGACAGCGGAGAGCCTCAAGGTTAAGGGTCTAGCGGACATGACGAACATCAACGCGGCCGTATCGTCCAGGGACGACCAGCAACAGCAGCAACAGCAACAGCAACAGCAACAGCAGCAGCAACAACAGCAGCAGCAGCAGCAACAACAACAGCAACACACAAACGCCTCCGATTCGACGCGGGAACATCATCGGGAACGAGAGCGGGAGCGAGAACGGGAGCGGGAGCGAGAACGGGAGCGGGAGCGGGAGCGGGAGCGGGAGCGAGAGAGCATAAAGGACACGAGCGGCAAGGACAGAGAGCGAGAGTCGAGCGTCTCCGGGGTGGCCGTGGCCGGCGGCACTAAGGAATGCGAGCAACAGCAACAGCAACCGAGCGTCGTCCAAAGCGCCCCCAGCGAGCCGACGGAGGCGGTAGACATGACGGAGTGTCCGCCATCACCCACGGCTCCCGGTAGCCCGTGTCCGGGACCGCTCGCCCTCGACCGGCCCAGGAGGGACTCCGAGGACGCGGCTAGCCTCGAGGAGACTCGGGGCTCTCTCAGCCCGATCTCGGTGCACAGCGGACCATCCGACATGAGCCTCAGCAACAACACCGGCGGCGGCGGCGGCGGCGGTGGTGGTAGCAGCGGCGGCGGTGGCGGTGGCGGCGGCGGCGGCGGCGGCGGTGGTGGCGGTGGCGGCGGCGCTCCCGGCGTGTTGCCGTTGAACCTGCCGCAGAGCCGGCTTCCGTCCCCGCACAGTACCGAGCCCCTCGCCGGCCCGTCGGGCTTACCCCCGGTCCAGCAAGTTCCGCTAGTAAGTAATTACCAGGATTCTTTAAGCCCCTCTCGAGACGCGCGATCGCGCGCGACTCAAAGAACTCGCGCTGTCGGCGCGCGCGACGGCGCGGCGCGACGCTCTCTCGCGGTGCTGCAAATGACCGGGCGAACGCGGCGATCTCTGGGCGATTGCGAGCACTCACGGCGGAACGTTAGTCTTGTCTCGGAGTTGACCGTCACGACAATTTCCACAGCTATGCATCGGCCTTGTGAAAGCTAGAGATCAGATTATCTTTTTTTAACCCTTTGAGCCCCGGCTTTCTTTGTTCTGCAAATTCTGCGTTGTTTTGTCAGAGGGGAATGTCATTTGTTTTGGAAATTTGGAGTCTGAAAAGAGCGGTCTCGGAAGGGAAAAGTGGAAAATTTTATTGGAGAACTGTCGAAAGCACAATTTTCTTTTTCAAGTAATGAGTGAACTATAGCTAGATAGAGTTTCAAAGGCGCTTCATTAAACGACATAGATAGATGAAGAAAGAGAGAGAGGGAGAGAGGGAGAGAGAGAGAGAGAGAGAGAGAGAGAGAGAGAGAGAGAGAGAGAGAGAGAGAGAGGGACGGAGGGAGAGAGAGAGAGAAAGAGAAAGAGATCAATTAAAATATTTTTATTTTTAGACATATTATATGCCGTATCTCCTTAAGGATACACTGGGACTCAAAAGGTTAATAGAAAAAGTAAGTTAGTTGAATCATGCTTTCTACAAATATTTTATAAGCATTTAATGAGTATTTTTTATAAAGCAAACGTCCCGCTCGGACATTTGTTCCGCACTAATGAACGTTTAATAGAATCAATTTAATAGAGCCGATTGTTGCCCCATTCTTTTATTATACTTTGTATCATGCTTTAACAACGAAAAAATGACTTATTTATTCTTATGATTCGCGACAAATCAATTAATCTTACGGATAACTTGTCACTTCATACCGCAAATGTCGATAGAGAAACTCTCGAAAACTGGCGCGAATAAAGTAATTATTTACCTTACAAGACGTTTGAATTAATGGAAATAAATGTTTGGACGTTGAAACGTTTGAGAGGTATAATAAAAAGAGGCTTTTTAAAAATCTAATTCTTAAAAACTAAAACACAAAAGTGTTCAGTATCGAGGACACGCTCATAGATATTCCTATTTTAATTTTTCAATGTTTACCACTTAATCTCAGTAGCGCTTGCCGTAATTCCTGTGGGATAAATTTTCCAGTGCAATGGAAATAGCTTTAAACAAATGTATAAAAGTCGCCGTTGTCACGCGTGCGGGAATATGACTTAAAAATCGTCGTTCTTAAAAAGTTCTTGCGAAAAAAAATGACTCGATTCTAATTCGAGCGAACGAGAATTCCTTCGACCCAGAAGCCGATATCGGATACGGTGTTGATACGAGGAGAATAGGCTGAAAATAACGCGCATAGTCGAATATTTCAAAAATAATGTCTACGTTCAGCAGAACGCAGCGCTTAGTAAGCAACTAGCAATTTGCGAACCTGATTACTGTATATTTCTCGATCTGATCAAAATCAAGAGTATATACCTCGACCCGATCTACGAATCATCGATCGCTCAGTTAAAACGCCTTGTTCCGACGTATATAGTCGGCACAGAACGCAGTTTGCGCACATTTTGCCGGACAAAATCGCGTCACTCCGACTTGTCGACAATCGAGAGACATTGCCAAAGCGTTTGCGCATCGATTACGACGAAAGAACCAGAGTGACAAATACCAAGAGCGTAACATTCGACGTCGCATACGGAGGATCGAGGAAAAAAATGTCAGTATCTTTATTCCATTCTCACTTATCAAATAAGCATGTAACAAAGAATCAACTATAGCTGGTATACATCGAGTATATCGTCATTTCGGCTCCTGTCCGAAATCGACGCAAACACATCGACAGTCTCTCAATTGTCACAACCTGGAGCGCTGAAGCGACTTCGCCGGAAAGAAACGTATGCAAATCCTTTTGCGGCCGACTGTACGTTCGTTTGTGAAACGATTTCCACACATTTTTTTTCGATGAGGTTAGGAGCGTGTCGAATGGTCACTCACGAGCTTACGCGGTAATTGGTTATGGACAGGAGTCGAAATGACAATATATGAAATACCGGACGTCACAACAGGGGCTTCGAGGAAAACATAATTGTTATATATTATAATATTCCCATTCATCAGATAAGAATATAAGACCTGTTTCTCGGGATCGGTCTCGCAAATTTTGATGTTGGTATTTATAAGATTGGTAGGCCTTAAACTATTAGATTGGTGCAAAAATAATCGCGGTTTTTACGTATCGAATATAAAGACGCATCATATATCAGTTAAAAATTATCTTTATTAATCAAAATAAAGACCATTGGCTTTCGCACATTTCTCCCAGTGGAAAAGAAGTTTGTTTATTTCTACAAGATAGAATTCTGGAGTTTTACATAGGTCCGCTTCAATAATGGTTCTTAAATCATTATTGTCTATAGCTGAAGGACGTCCACGACCCTTCTCATCTTCAAGGCTTTCGTTCCCGAAATTTTTAGAACCAGTATTGAGCTGTACGTTCACTAATTGACTCTTCCCCGAAAGCAAATTTGATATTTCGAGCTGTTTCTGTCGCTTTATGTCGCTTAATTTAAACTCAACAAAATCACGCGAATTTGCTTTATTCGCATTATTAACATTAGAGGTTGTATCTAACAATACTCAAGACTGAAAACAATAGACATAAGCTGAAATCAGTAATCTCCAATCTCATTGTTTACAATGATGTATTACATGGCTATAACGGTAACTAGAAAAATCAGCGCCAAATTTAAAATGATAAAAAATCGCAATTATTTTTGCACGAACCCAATAACTTGGATACGTTCCACAATCGATCGGCTGATCAATTATCAAGATAATGAGCAATAAAATATCTATCCATTTCTCTGTCTAATATTACAAAATTAATAGCTAAAAGCAAGCACTTGCAAAGAGAAGTAGTAAGAAGTGGTAGTAATGGTTGTAAACGTTCAAGCGTAATCAACTGATTTAATTACGGAACGTATCTAAGTTAGTTTAAGGCCTACCAACCTCATAAAACCAAAGTACCCGAAACCAATTTCAGAACAGGCCTATAATAAAGGGCCATTTACAGCGTGAATCGTCACATCATTTCCGTCATAATCGATTGTCACTTAAGCGCGTAATTTGCAATTGTGATTATTCGAAGCGCTCGTAACTTTACTGGAAAAAATGTGTGGAAATATGTAAGGATTCTGCAAGAGTACATACATACGATATTCAAAGAAGAAAATTAAGTGAACTTGCTCCTTTTGTACCTGCTGCCTGAGCGCGTTTATACAGTTTAAAGTTGTCTCGAGGCTAAGAAACGGAACTGAAAAATCGAAAATGTGTCAGTTTAAGACTTTATAAATGGTTCCTAATTGTGCGATTAAAAAGGGATTCACTTTCCGCATTTTTCAAGAATACGAAGGGGTTAAATAAAAGTTCACGCAGCTCGACCCCCGGCAGAATATTGTTTACTTCAAGAAGCGGTCTTAAATCTTTCGGCTTGCGCGGTATGAAAGCTCACAAATAGCTTCTGATACTGAAATATCCGTTTTGTTCTTACGTGGTGACGAGACTAGCTGCACAGGGACGCCAAAATACATGCCTCAAGATATCACATCTTCGTTGTTTCGACAGATTTTGGCCGACACGAAACGAGCTTTCTCGAGATCGATGAAAAATTCACGCGGCCCTGTTTGATCCGCAAAGCTACCGTTGTTTTCGCTTTATCATCCTTGGAGAAACAAGCTCTTTCAAAAAATGTCTTTTAATGTTCCCGAGGAAGATGCCGAATTGATTATCTACCCTTGATTTATCCCTAACATAGACTTACGGTAGCTCAACCTAACGTAACCTAATATAATGTGTTTTAATCGACAACTGTTTAACTTGAGAAAACAAAATCTGTCATGTTTGTAGAACACGAAACAACACGTTCATCTTGATCTTGTTTCTATAAAAAACAGAAAATAGCCATATTTTCCAACACAGAATACGATATCTTTCGTACTTTAAAGTTTTGATCAGCGACGTCCAAATGTTCATATCCATGTATTTATTTCGTTTGGTAAAACGAGTAATTATTTTATTCGCCAGCGCAGCGATTGCAAGAGGTGTACTGTCCCTGCTGGTGCTCTCTCGAACAATATAGGAAATAATATTTATAATAAGATTGATTAAATTATCTTGAATCGTAAGAATAAAAAAGACGACATTTTTCGCCAATTAAAATAACATATAGAGAATAAGTTTAATTTATTGTCGACTCGATTGCGAAAATTGATTGCGTAACGAATGTCCGGCCATCTCAGTATATTTGTTTTATAAAATGTTTTGCTTATTAAACGTTTATATATTAGCGGGAACCAATATTCAATTGATTTATTCCCACTACATTGAAAAAAGAGCCTGCTTTGTAATTTAATGTTTTCTCTTAGTGTTCTTAACCGTCCAGAGATTCGAACCGTCTAATATCGGAATGTTTATGGAGACGATAAATATGAAAGAAAATACATCGAGTCAAGCCTCAGAGATGCAGGAGAAAAACAAACGTTTTACGTCCTAAATGTTTCGTTATTAATAAAAAAACATCTGTGCGAAAATAATAAGCCTGATCGAGTCTGATCGTCGGGTGTTTGAAAAACGCCTTGCTCAAGCAAAGATGACTAAAAATCGCGAGATCGCTATTAAATAGCGCCATTCTATCGAATAATTCATGTATTGTAACGATACAACAATAATATCATTCTCTCTTCTGTTCAGCTGTTTGTCCGACAATATACGGTTCATAGATATTCCATAAGCAGATCTCGCGTCGGTTATACAGGATGTCTCATTTTAAATGAGCCAGGCGAAATTAATTAATTCGATGATTTTGAAATGTCCAAGGGTCGAGAAGTTAACAAAAGTCAGGACGCTATTGTAACAATATATTCTTGAGACCAGGTAAAGCAAAAAAGTCCAGTATCACTTTTTCTTTCGACAAATAGTTGGCGTCGTAGTAGATATCGTAAGTTTAATATCGGAAAAGTTGCCAAGTTTTCCTCAAATATCTCAACAAATATCAGACAGACAGAAAAATGTTGTTCAGACAAAAGTTGTTCAAATTAATCGGTAGAAAAAGATGATGTAATGAAAAATTGGGATTTCCATTGAAGAAAAGTAATGTTCAGTGAATATCTCGAAAGTGGCGCCATCTGTAAAGAAAATGGTACAGTTGTCTTATGTCCCCTTTGAAACCGTACAACTTTTGTCTGAAACGTTTCCCAGTATCGTGCATATTTTTCGAAATTTTTTTGCCTGGCTCGTTTAAAATGGGACACCCTGTATTGTCGTCTGCGCCAATATGTCGTGCGATTAAACTCAAGCTCGAAATTAGCCGACGCGTCTGCCGTAAAGACGAGCGCGTTTTGAGATGGTCGTGCGGGGAAAATGTCAACCGCGTTTTACGTGGTGCGCGAGAATTCGATAAAGCTCCGTAACGCGATAACGAGCCCGTCCCCCCCCCTCCTCCTGCGTTTCCACGCGCGCGACGCGCGGAGACTCCGGCCGGCAGAGCAGAGTTTTCTAACGCAAAAATGACGTCGTCGCAGGGGGAGAGGGAGAGATCCGCAGCGGAATCGACACACGCCGTCCCGACAATTTCATCGCGTCTCCCGAAGCGGAGCCGCGATGCCCGCGTCTCTTTGCGCGGCGCATCGGCTCGGCTTGAAACATTGATAACCGACGTCGCGATTAATATGCAAGAGGGAAAATCGATGATAATTCCGACGCGACTGTCGATAGCGCGCCGCGCCGCGCGGTATCTCGATACCGCCGGCCGCCTCGTTCATTGTATATTTATTACCTCGATGTAAACCCGATGTGCCCTCTCTTTTCTTTGCAGTCCCTGAAAAAAGAGATGGACTGGGAAAGGTCGACCGAGGAGCGAAGCGCGAGCAGCGAGATATCCACAGATTACAGACTCCCGCCAGATCCGGTGAGTTGCCTCTTTCCTGAGAATCATGTATATCTACACACACACACACACACATACACACACACACACACACACACACACACACACACGCACACAAACACACACGCGCACACGCACATACACACACACACACACGCACACGCACACATTTCCAATTTATTATTGACTACTTTTTATTCTCGTATCCTCTCTTTGCTCTGCATATTTCTATACATATATATATATATATATACACAAAATATATATACTATATTGATAACCGTTATCGGCCCGCTCATCCGCAATCGTCGTCGAGCGACGGCGAATGCAGGAGCGGCCCCCCGCGTTGCGAATGAGACGGTTGTTGCGTCGAATCCCTCCGAGTCGCAATTGCAATTACGGTCCGATGCGGTCGCTGTTGCGTCATTAACACACATCGACTATCACGGAGGATCGTCCGTGACGCGCTGCCCGCTAACGAACGGACGCGCGACTTTGAAGTATATTGCTGCTGGTAGTTCCAGACGCGGAAACGGTAACGCTTCACTCTCGAAAGAATCTTTGGCGATTTATATATATATATATATATATATATATGTATATATATAAATATAAATATATATATATAAAGTCGCGTATGTACACGTGCACGTACGTACGCACGCGTCGTGTACGTGTGTGTGCGCCGATTTCTTCACTTTGCATGTGGGTCTCTTGCATGCGCCCAAAAGTGCTTTGCTGTTTTTGCTGCTCTCCCTGCTAACACGGTCGGAAGGAAAAGCGTCATGTCGCACAACGAACGACAGATCGATCGGCCAAGTGAGTCCCCGAGAGATCACGTTCGATCGATCATCGACGATCGGCGCAGCGACGAAAGGCGAGTCCGCCCGTTGAGGAACGCGCCGACCCTTTAGGACTATTACCCCCGCCACTCCTCATACATCCCCCTCAGGAGACCGAGGTCCCTCGTTGTCTGCCGCCCGCGTTCTGAAAGCCCTCGACCGATGGTAACGTTCATTACGAATTAGACGGTATCTCGGGAATGCCTAGCGCATGGCGCGGGTAAAAAGCGCATTACGCGGTGTAAAGAGTAACGTTTATCGCTGTAACGACTTCGAGGAGAAGAGGGACGGCGAAGTACGAGCGGAGCAAGATGCACCACCCCCCGCGCGTGCACGACGGGGTAGGTCTTCTGGACGTTTGACAGCTCGACGCGCGAAGAAGCTGCGTTCTGCTCCTGTCGCTGTGTTGCGAACCGACTCGCTCGGAAGTTCTCGCCGAAACAGTTCACCGAAACGTGTACAACGTCTACTTGCAAACGCAAACGATGCGAACGCGCGCGCGTGGGCGTGTTAATCGCGCTGATACGTCCCAGGTCCGGTAATGTCGAGCCGGGCGAATGAGAGAGAGAGAGAGAGAGAGAGAGGGGGGGAGAGAGAGAGAGAGAGAGAGAGAGAGAGAGAGGGAGGTAGTTTTTCCCGGGATAATTTCGCGACTTCCTCTGTGTCGAGACTTTTTCATTCGTGCGTCGTGTCTGACGCCAGTCTGAAAACTTGATCGAGGCGTAATAGGCGAGGACACGAGATCGTGCATGCCCGTTTCTACTGTGGCGAGTATATTGTCTTTTTTCCCAACTAATTCACTGTCCATCGTGCCCCTCGCCCTCCCCCTCCTTCCCCGCGCC
>NW_020229957.1:195000-207500 GCF_003227715.2 Harpegnathos saltator | reverse complement strand
ATTCTCGGAGGGAGCTAACGACTCACGGCGAAAGGGCTCGCCCTCTGGCTCCCTCTGGACTGGGGGTCACCCGATGACGCGCTGGAGAAGCTTCCCGCGACGTTTCCTCGCGGTTATTATTTCGTCGTCCTGTACATCGACACGCGAGAGCGCGACTTACCGAGAGTGAGAAATGTCCCTAACGTTAGCGGAGCTTGAGCGAACGAAGGTCTCAGGCTCTCGCGTTCAATGTCGCTGTAGTGTCGGCTAAAGAATCCACGAACACTTCAAATCGAATTCGCGTTCCCGCATTTGCCTCGCGAAGGGGTGGGGGTGGCGGGAGGGGTTCCCGCGTTGGGCTAACGTGTGACAATGAACGAAGCAGACGCGTCTTCGTTAAAGGAAGCGGATTCGGTTCTCGGACAAGAAGTCGAAAATTTTAATCGTCCGATCGATCCTGCCCTCCCCCCTTTTTTGCGCGTACTTTCAGTTCCGTCAACTCGAGCCTGATCCTCCGCACCTAGCCCAGCGTAATCTAGGCGAGTCCAGCTCCGAGTTGGCTCGAGTGCAGAACTCGAGACATCTTAAAACTGACATATCTTAACGAGCGCGAGCGACTCTCGCTTGATTCGAGACTCAAGCGCGTTACTCGGACACATCGACCTCTATGACATATCTCAGAGCCAAAGTCACCCAAAGTCCAAAGCGATCGCTCTTTCGGTGATTCCGCTGTTGCAACGATCGACTTTCGTTCGCATCGAAAATCCCCCTCCCCCTCGGTACCACATATAACCGTTCGGAGGCAAAACTGGGACGTTGTCGCCGAAGTACTTGACCTTTCCCGAGCGGCGGGCGAATTCATTTTTAGCAGTGCGAAAATTCCACGCGATGACATTCGAAAGGCACATCCGACGCGGCGGGGAATCATTCCGCGTAGAAACTCTTCGGGACTCTCCCAGTTACGATATTCCAATATAGATATTCCGATTAGAAGTCGCAAATTTCTTTCAAAATTGATTAACCGATTACGGCACTCCGAATGGGAGTCTCATTCTCGTTTGATTTTCTGCCTACAGGCTGTCCCATTCTAAATGGGAGGCAGGCAAAAATCTCGAAAAGTATGAAAGATACTAAGAAATGTTTCGGACAAAAGTTGGATGGTTTCAAAGGGAACATGAAACAACCGTATCATTTTGTTAATAACTTTTATCTGAGACGTTTTTTTATTTGCCTAATATTTTTTTAAATATTTAAGGAAAACTTGATAATTTCTTCAATATTTAATTTACGATATCTCGCTAACTACTTGTCGGGAGAAAAGTCGTACCAGACTCTTTTATTCTATTTGGTCTCAAGAATATATTGTTACAATACTCTAACTTTTGTTAATTTGACGACTTTGAAATTTCCAAAGGTTCGATAAGTTAACAAAAGTTGAGGCACTATCGTAACAATATATTCTCGAGATCAAATAGAATAATTTTTTACTAGTACTATTTTTTCTTTCGACAAATAGCGAGATATCGAAATTTAAATATTGAAAAAGTTATCAAGATTTCCGTAAATATCTCCAAAAATATTAGGCAAATGAAAAAATGACAAAAGTTCAGACAAAAGTTGCTCAAATTAATCGGTAGAAAAAGATGATGTGATACAAAAAATTGGAATTTCCATTTAAGAACAGTAATGATCAGCGAATATCTCGAAAGTGGCGCCATGTGTAAACAAAATGATATATAGTTGTGTATAGTTTCATGTCCCGTTTGAAACCATATAACCTTTTGTCTGGAACGTTCCTTAGTACCTTTCATACTTTCCGAGATTTTGCCTGGCTCATAAAATAAATACACGGAGAGAAAAAAGTTTAGTTTGAATTAACGTGACAGTGGGCGAACGTGTTCTTTTCGTCGAAGAGAATAGAATCCCCCCCTCTTCTTGAACGAATCAAATTCGGTATTTGAATATTTTATTCCTTTCGACCATGCGCGTGATTGGTTGCGTTGTCGCGTTAATTCGACCAAGCATTATCCCCCCCCCTCCCCCATGTCCGCCGATTACTCAATTCTCAACTGATGATAAAAAATAACAAGAAACGAAATTCCAGCGCAAAGTGAAAATCGGAAGATCACGGTCGACGAACTTTGAGAGCGTCCCACTTGGAATCTCGTGCTTGAAGCATTACACTCTTTCTTGGTAGACTCCGGGCGAGCGAATCAGATTCCAATTAGACCCAAAGGAATGCGTTCTACGCGGGACCGACTCTCCCGATCGAGGTACATTTCGTCGGCGTTGGTCGCGCGCGTACAACGCCGCAATGTGCGTCTCTTTAACATTGAACACAATGGCACGCTGCTGAGAGCAGCCGAGCACCGATTTAACTTGGCAGCTCTGTGATGGTTACGCGATTATTGCTGCAGCGAGCCGCCGTTATCGCGCGCGATTGCGCGTTAGTTTTCTCTCTCTCTCTCTCGCGCGCGCGCGCGCGATTATACACGAAACGCGCTTTTCGCGACTTCGCGCTGCACGCATCTACGTCTCCGTCGGCGATCGTGATCCCTGCGACTTCTGTGATACTTGGCGAACGCACCGGCTACTCTTCTCCTTAGCGCGCAACGCACTTGTCACCTCGTCGTCACTTTACATTCCATCGCTATCTTAGTCTTAATCGTAGCCAATTTACGTATGCTACGTATACATGTACATATATATACACATATACATGTACGTATATACAGGGTGGGAAAGAAAGTCGGGTCCCCTAAGTAACTTTGAGATTGCGCAAGGTAGGAAAGAAAGAATGTTGAATGCAGAAGTGGTAGGGTTTGAAGTGACGCATTGCACAGCGACATTTTTATTACATAATTTTCTTCCCTGCTAATTGCTGGGAGCAACTTTTGTCTGAAACATGTTTTATCTGCCTAATATTTTTTCAGGATGTTTCAGGAAATCTTGGTAACTTTTTCAATACTTAGATATCTCGGTAACCATTTATCGGAAGGAGAATATCGGTACTAGACTTTTTTACTCTATTTAGTCTCAAGAATATGCTGTTACAATAGTGCCTGAACTTTTGTCAACTTGATGATTTGGAAATTTCCAAAGGTCATCAAAGCAACAAAAGTTTTTCTTTGCCTTCCGGCAAATTGTTACCGAGATATCGTAAGCTGAAATGTTGAGAAAAGTTTCTCTCAAATATCTAAAAAGATATTAGACGAACAAACAAATGTTTCGGACAATAGCTGTTTAAATTAATTGGTTGAGAAAGATCATATAATGAAAAATGGGGCCGTTCTTGATGATGCTGTCCAAGGTTATACTAATACCACTGTGTGATCCGTTGCTCAAAACGCCACAACTTTTGTACCTAACACCTTTTTCTATCTCGCATATTCTCAAAGTCACTGAGGCGGCCCGTTTTAGGTGCCCCACCCTATATATAAGAAGTTGTCTTTCGAGCGTTGAACGCTTGGAACGGCAATATTGATGTTTCTTCAACGTGTGTGATTTAGTTTGTGATCTCTCTCGAGAGCGGCGTGAAACTTAATGCGAAACTCGGGCGTTTCGTATAGCGGATTAAAGTTTAGAGATCGTCGGCTTTAGGAACATACGCGCATTTCATCCTCGGACGCACGCAATTGTTTCCTTCACAAAACCTCCCTGAACACGCGATGCATAATGCGCGCATCCCTTTCAGGAGACGTAGATACGCGTCGAACACGCGCCAAATGCACTCGTCCGCTCGAGTACGATGGCGTCCGATGGAAATTTCGCGATTCTCTCCTGTACAAAATACAACTTGTCGTCATTCGACACACCCAACTGCGTCGTGATCCCCCTTCTGTGTGTGGAAACCCGTGAGAGAAAAGATGGCGAGGTAAAAAGTACGCGCGATCTGCATAGAAATTTCTCAGAATTATCCACGGTGCAAAGCTATTCTCATCTCAAACACAAGTTCTGGATTCGAAACTGTGGCAACTGTGGTTTTTTTTTTCTTCTTTTTATGGTGTCAAACGGGGAAGCCCATTCTTCTTCTAGCGATTAATTGTATTTGGTAGAATAAAAAATTGCAAAATTGCATCTTGATGTGAGATGGAGGTCGGAGAAAATACAGCCGAAAGAACATCAGCTTTCCCAACCTAGAATTATTCGCTTGGTCACGTCACATCTCTCGATCGGCATCTGTCGATCAGCTTGATTTCGGAAAATCGAACCGGATCCCAAGAAATTTTCCACGCAGCCGCGGCTCGCTCGTCCTCGACGAACGAAAGGAACGGACGGGAATTTCGCGCCGCCGGGACAACGATGCGCGCGCGTATCTGTTGGAGTGCGTGCGTAACTTTAATTAGAATATTCGCCCCGACAAATCGGCATTCCTCTGAAAACGGGATTTTAATTAATATTTACGAGCGACGGTGTCGTTAATGACCGGCGGCAGCGCGAATACATTGAAATGAAAGTTCGTCGCGATTCAACGAGCCTGATTAGAGTTGGCGTTTGGCAAATGGATCATGAAGTTTCCGAATACCGTATCAAAAATGTTGTCAGCAGTTGTAAATTCCGGAATACGATTAATTAAATCTGCAACGTGACGTTATATATATACACACACACACACACACACACATGTGCGACAGATGCGGATGGCGCGCGCAAGCGTTCTGCGTCCGCCGTTCGCGGTATTAAAATAATGATATCGCGAATTAAACATTCGACTCTGCACGCGCTCCCCCTCCTTTCTTCCTCTCTCTCTCTCTCTCTCTCTCTCTCTCTCTCTCTCTCTCTCTCTCTCTCTCTCTCTCTCTTTCTCTCTCTTTCTCCATAAACTCGTAACTCCATATATATAATATTCGCGGCCGAAATATGCCGTCGTTCCTACGTGTGCGCTTCGCCGCGAGCTCTTCGAGTCGGCATTATTTCACATTCCCACGTCCGTTCATTAACTTATTCGGTTAATCGTGTTCCATAACTTAAATTGAATCTGGCCAATCGCAGCGGGAAATTTTCACGAGTCCCACGCGGCGGTCGGGGTGGGGGGAGGGGGGGCGAAAGGCGAGGCGCGACGATCTCCATCGTCGTTCTTTGAATCGGGCGAAAATTCATAACGTGTACGAACCGGCTGAATGGCGAGACAATTCAATCACAGCATTTTCTAACCGCGCGTATTCTTCTCTGGACATTAATGCGAAGCTATCACAGCGACAGATTACTGATTCGCCATATTGCACCCTCGCTTCTTGGAGCAATGAACGAACGATAAATTAATAATGCGCGCGCATACGGTTAAAAGATTCCGATAAACTTGTTGTATCGCGTGTTGAGGTCGTTTTGTAAAAAGGAGGGCTCAAGTCAAGTGATGAAACGAAGAAGCGAATTTCAAGGCTGCACACGAGCGAGCTGACGAGCCGCCTGAATATTTTCCACGAAAATCTTCCCGTCTCCTGAAGCTTTCCTATTTGTGCGAAGCGAGTTGAAAATTCAGCTCGCGAGGTGCCGATCGTAAAGCCGATCCAACGTATATATTATCCGTCACACTTATCGTCTGATTTACTTAACCTTTTAACCTGGAGGTAGAACTGTTCGCGTATTATGCAATTAGATCGAGCTCTACGCGCTTGAAAAAGAGCATCAGTGTCACACGCACAACTATACACAACTATACGTATATTCCAGATTCGTCAATCTCTCATCATCGACTGACAGAGCGATTTTAGCGAAAGTTCCCTTCAGATTGTTGAACCGACTCGACTCTTCGTCCGCGACTCGATTCAGCCGCGGCTTGCGTGAGGAAATTTGCCTGAAGTTAACCTCGAGACACGGTTTTTCCTCTCTTTTCCTGCAAATTCTACCGATTTACCGTACGTACGAGGAAACGAAAGAAGACACGCCGTGTAAGAGCGGCGTGACGAGAAACGCGAAGCGCCACGAGTCGCAGTGTTGCGTAAATCGCCACGCGGCGTGCGAAGGTTACTTAAAACGCACTTAAATAAAACTAAACACCGTGGCTCGTTAACGTGGCTCGTCGCGACGGCTCGATAGTCGTCAACGACGACAGTAACGCCCGACGGTATCGGCTCATGCGATACCGTTGCCGATCGGCCCGCTTGCGCTCGGCGAGGCGCTTTCGCCTCGATCGATTTCAGAAAATCACATCCGGGGCGACGCGTTTCCGCTGAAAAAAGAAATGCGTGTCTCACGATAATTGCCAGATAAAAATAAGAAACAACAACTTCTCTCCCAGCGGGTCGTTTCTGAAATTCGTCGAGGCGAAAGCGCCGGGCGACCTTCCGCCGACCGACCGTGTGCAATTACGGCGGCGAAGGTAACGTCGCGACGGATAAAAACAAGAGAGAAGGGGAGGAATCGAAAATCATCAACGTAGCGATCGGATCGCCACGCCAAAATCGCGACAGCGCGGTCGCCGCGTGCCGCGAAATTCACGTCTCGCCCGCACTCGCGTTTCTCTCCGCCGCGTTCGGCCGCGCTCGCGCGCTAATTTTCCACGTAATCGCGCTGAGCCACGCACTTTTTATCGCCTCGATCCGTGGCAAACAGTCGGGAGAGTTTTTCCGCTAGTGCAAACGCCGACTTATCGGCGATTCTTTTCCACGGGGCGGCCGCCGTCTGTTATCCAGCGCGCCGCGCCGCGCCGCGCCGCGAATCGATCGGGATGAAAAACGCTGATACCGAATGAGAATCCCGCGGGCGTAACCTTGTAATCGTAAAGGTCTAAAAATACAATGAACGCGCACGGGGCGCTGCATAATGCGCGACGTCGGCGCGACCGCCCCTGCGTTATCGCCTTTGCGAGCGCGTGCGTGCGTGCGTGTGCGTGTGTGTGTCGCGTGCGTCACGACAGATAAATCATAAATTGGGCCAGTGACGCTCAAACGCGTCCTCGCTCGCGGGAGGCCCGCTCGCGGTCGGACGTGAAGTCCTTCGACCGCGCGCAGGAGGCGGACGTTCGCAGTCGCAGAGCGAGGTCTTGCCGCCGTTTTGCGCCGGCGAACGCGAAAGAATTGTCGGGAAATAGTCGCGATAGTTACCCGATATTTCGCCACACATTTACATTGCGCCGTCAAAGTGCGCCGACATTTTTCCTAAACCTCTGCTCTCTTTTTTTCTTTTTTTATCCCACGTGTCGATTTTCTGCTTGGAATTAACCGCGACAAAACAAATGGGTCGTTTCTTTTCAAGGAATAAAATCGGAATGCTTTCGTGGGATCGAATTAAGAATCTTATTTGCTGTTTATGACTCGAAATTCTATTGAATAAAAGATGAGACGGCAAAAGGCCTGTGACACGCGGTATGTTAACCCTTTGTCGCCCTTTGTTTTTTCTAATGAATATAATTTTGTGAAACTTGTTACTCGGGGATTTTAGGGTCGCTGAATACAAATCTGCTGTGAAAAATAGGAAAATTTGAAAATTCAAAATGGCGAATCCAAAATGGCGGGCGAAATTTTCAAAGTCAGCCGAATTCGCTTGAAATTTGTTATTTAAGGGTTTTCGAGGTTGCTATTTACAAATTCGTTATCGAAAATTCGAAATGACGGAACAGAGCTATGACGGATATATATGGCAAGGTTCAGTTGACACTGGTCAGGTTACCCGATTCTCAAGCGTAGTCAGCTTGTTTCATTTCTATAATTACATTCGCTGTATCAGATCCGTCATTTTGAATTTTGTATTTTTCACGCCGGATACGTATTCAGTGACTTCAAAAACCCCCGAGTAACAAGTTTCAAGCGAATTCGATTGATTTTAAAAATTCCGTTCGTCGTATTGAATCCGCTATTTTGAATTTTGTATTTTTCACACCGGATTTGTATTCGGCGACTTCAAAACCTCTAGATAATGATTTTGAAGTATATGTTATTACTTAAAATTTCATGTAAACGAATCTATTCTCTAAATGCCTATTATGCCTATTAATAACAAATTATTTATTTGGAACGACTCTAAAAATTAATATATTGGTTGAAGAAACATTTTAGTAGTCCAACAACACCAAATATGTTAGAGAAGTATATGAAAAATTTAAATTACTGAAAAAACAAGCTTGAATGACTCTCTGGGAGGTGGGCACTCTGGGAAGGACCATTATGCAACAAAGAGTTAAACTTCACAAGTGCTTACACGTTGACAAAGATTGACGCGCTCTTCTTCCGATGCGTTTCGGGACGCGCGGGTCCTACGCTCAACATGAGAAGACTTGTCCTCTTATGATGAATTGACAATTTCTCGAGAACAAATCCTTCCGTTGCGCGTCGGGCTTGCGTTCCGAAGTACATCAGAGAAAGCCTCATGGCTTCGCGATTATGCGACGAAATCCAGAAGAGAGGCAAAAATGAGCAAATGGAATCGGTGTGATTTTCCAATCTGAAAATCGCACGTTTGTTAAAATGTTACACGTCCAACCCACCTGGATTCCCGTAATCTTCTTCCTTTCATCCTTATCCAGCGCGAAATCTGATCCTAATTTTGTAAAGTCGGATTTCGATTATGAGCCGGGAAATTTCCTCCGCGGGGTGTCCGCGTGAGACGAACGCGCGCATTCGGCGCGCGTTCTCTGAACGATCAATTCGCGGAAATTCGCGTCGCGCGCCACCCAGTTAGTTGAAGCTGGAAAAATGGCATCTCGACGTCGGACACGATTTGATTCTCCTCATGCCGCACGGCGGATGATCAAATCATCGCCAGGCCGCCGGCGCGACGCCTCGCTTATTTCCGCGACGTTAACATGGTCAACCCAATTTCTTCGATCGCCCCCCCCCCCCGCCCCGTGTAGTTTTTGCCCCTCTCCCGCGAGTGAGCAAATTTCGAACGCGTGGTTTCGCGGTTTCGCACTCTCTCGCTCGGCTCGCCGCTTCGCGTCCGCGCCACGCTGTCGCGCCGTCGCACGAAAATGCGGCCTCGCAATTATTCATGCCGCGAACGCAGAACGGCCTCAGACGGGCCGATCTGGCCGTTAAAGTGCAATCGAGAGGAGAATTAATGAGCGGCGCGACGCGCACCACTGGCCTAGAGCACAATCAGTTAGCAAAGTTCCAATTAACCTGGCTTTTAGGTCATTCAACGGTCCGTGTGCGAGAGAGCGAGAGAGAGAGAGAGAGAGCGAGAGAGAGAGAGAGAGAGAGAGAGAGAGAGAGGGCCAGATAGACAGAGACGGATAGAGAGAAAATACGGGAAGAGCGTACGCGGTTTGACGTTTAGCTTCCTCGGCCGCGTCGCTCCGAGGCTCTCCTATTTCAAAGGAATCCTCTTTCGACTCAGTGAGACTCGCTTCGGGCCGCTCCGTGTGTCTCGCGATCGCAGATATTTCAGTTGTCCGCGACGGGGTGGCTGCAATGGTGTACGTGCGCGCGCGCGCACGCGGTATCTCTCCTTATCCGTAAGACGACACAAAGTTACATATAAATACGGGAAAGGAAGATTAAGACGTATGTACAATCTTGCTCTTAAGTGAGGAGACGCGACGCTGCTATCGCCGCGCACGCGCGCGAGAATATATCGCGTTGTTATAAATTACGGGCGATTACTTGTAATTACGTAGGCGATTTATCCTTGTTTTTTCTATTTGTTTTTTTTTTTTCACCAATCTCCTCGTCGTTGTCGCGACTTGTTCTGCCGTCCGTCTCCGGGTGTGTTGCCACCTCGACCAGCGTAACAAATAAATACACTCGCGCTCTCAAAGTTTCTTGGATGAAAACTTGCGGGAAACGGCTGGTGATCTACTTGGAGCGCCGCTGAAAATACTGCCATTCGCAAAATTGGAAGAGGAATATCTTAGTTCAAACTTTTAAGGTGGACTCTTATACCTTGTACGAGTGAATATCTGTCTCGACCGATTAGAGCGGATTGTTTCTGTGGATGATGGAGCAAATTCACGCGATGATTCGGAGTGACCTTTGGTACGAGTGAGAAAAATCACTCGAATTCAAGAGCGAGACTCGACTGCCGTGTCTCTACACGTGTGGAATCTCATTCCAAGAAATGTAGAGAGAGTAACTTTGAGGATCACGCGACGCAAAGAGGAAGCAGTTTGCATGCCGGTGTAGCACATTGAAAGCACAAGTCATGCAGCACCTAGAAAAACGTAAGCAGTAAAACTTGAGCAAGGGGCGAATTAACCAATTATACCAACCGTACCGAGAGTGAATGAGAGCGTAAGACTGTTATGTTAAAATTCGCGTCTGTGATTAGCCAATTTACTTATCGTTGTGGAAAGTTCTCATGGTTCTCGCGGAATTCTGAGAATGCTTAATTTATCTCGGAATTGATTATTCCAGTACACCAAAATTGGCAGCTCTATTCTTACTCTAAATATGAGTGTTCTGTTTTGTCTGAAATCAAAGCAAGAGTAAACGCAGAACTACCCTCAGTGAGCGAAATCGGCATACATTTTTATGGAAAAAAAAAAAATGGAGAATCTCATTTTCACACCAACTATCGAATGGAATTTGATAGAAGGAGAAAAATCGAGATAGGAAATATTTTAAACGCTGAATAAATTAGTAGCTTCAATGTATTCACATCTAAAGATTATGAATACTCTTCCTCTCAATGCTTCATGTGTTTTTTCCTTCGATTATAATGTAAAATGAAAACTAGAAAAATTCTTGAGAAGAAGCATTGGGATAAACGAATGGAATTCGTTTAAGTTTCCTGCTTTAATTTCGTGTGTTTGAGACATTATGTTTCCAACCTGAATGTACAACAGGTAGTAGTACCTTAATAATTTGGGATATTGGACTAGATCCTAAATACGTAGATGCCAAGAAACGTTTTACACATTGCGTTCATCTCCCACACAAAACGAATTAACTTGTAGTACAAAACAAAAAATGTAGAAAAAATCTCTAGAGTAGAAGAAATGGGATCTGTGTTTAGCTTTCCCATTTGGACCCGCATGCTTGGAGACGCGATTATCCTTGTGTACGTTATCCTGAATACGTAATGAACGCGTAAACTCCCCGGACACGGAAATTCACAATTCTCCCGATTAAAAGCTACGTGGAAAATATTCCACGCGAGATCTTGCTGCTTACGTTTTTTTTTCCCTCTATGCCACTGCTCCAATTCGCTGACGCGTCCACGGCGTCGGCACGACGCAGTCGTCGTTCGCGACGTGTCTATCGGCGAATCCTCCTCGCTTGAAATCGAACGCTTCGCGCATATCTCGGCGACGTAGCTCGTCGCATTATCCTTCTCGTGTCCTCCTTCGCTCCCTCCCATCGTTTCCTTTCCTTCCTCATCTTATCTCATCTCATCTCATCTCATCTCATCTCTCCGCCATGAACCAGAGCTGATCGATCGGGATCGACGGCCCAACTCCGTCAGCCGTCCGACTGTAAACGCGCGCGACGCGACGTTTTGCCGGAGCATTGCTCGCGTATTTTGGGCCAGCGGTGTCGGCTACTCGAGCGTACATCCTCGGCTCTGTCGCGAGTCCTCGCGTGAAATTGTACGTGCCTCGGATATTATTGTACGTCGGATGTTGCGTTGTACATATAGGGCGAGTTTGTATATATATATTATCGTATAAGCACACGCGTGAAAGAGACACAGACGGCAGGTCGACAGCAGGGATGGGCGATTTTCATCGATTAATCGAGAGAGCCGATACTTTGGTTTCGATTCATCCATGTTTTCAGATGATTGTATTTTTCACTCAATTAATCGACATTTGATGATTTCCTCTCAACATCGGCAGCCGATTTTTGTTTTTTCCTGTTTTTTTTTTTTTTTTAACAGAGGATTTTTGTTATATCTTCTTTCAGATACGGTAAACGAGATTCATTAAATCCAGAACTACAACAGATATAGTAAGCTTTAAGTCTTAAGAAAACTTGGCCAACCACAGTCAATTATTCTTATAAAAGTAGGCTGGGATTGGTTAATTTCTTAAAGTTTAAAGTTTACTACGTCTATCTGTACAGTCATGGACAATAGGATCGTCCGGTTTTCACTGATAAGTTTCGGATAAGTTGCCGAGTGGCCCAATAGGAGCATTTATCTTCCCAAAATTAGTTCTCTTATCATATGGAAAATATATTAAATAAGATGCCGAGTTAAAGGCTCGCATACTGACGCGATTAGCGACGAACAATAAGCAATATCCAATGAGAGTTCTGTTTTAAAGAATAAACGAAAGCTCTTCCTTCTTAAAACAGAATTCTCATTAGATATCGCTCATAACATAGCACGTCGCTAGTCGCGTCCAGTGTGCAAGATCCTTTAGCAGGATTTCTAGTAACATTGAAGATACTGCGGGCGTCATTCCATCCTTGTTTAACATTCAGTGAAAAATAAGGATTGAATAACCGCCGGCTACATCTGTTGCGAGTTTAAAGACGCATCCAACGTATAAGCAAATGAAGCATCCGAGTGATGTTTCCGAATCCCTAGCACCCCTAGCAGCGTTTAATCTGGTGCTAACCAATTTAAATGTTCACTTTGCAAATTTAATCGATTAATCGGTAAATCGATCTTTTTTTAGAAAATAATCGATGTCGTTTCAA
>NW_020229957.1:0-190000 GCF_003227715.2 Harpegnathos saltator | reverse complement strand
TCTCGATTGGAGTTTCGGGAAATCGATTTCTTTGAGCCACGGTGGGACGCACGCATCGTCCCCTCCCCTCCCCACTTTCTTTCTTCATTTTCAGTGATTTTAACTAACCCTATGAGTAATCTCATAGTCGACTATATCATTGCTATATGATAAACTCCCAGAAGGACGTGAGGAAATAAAAATGAATAGCATATAGTTTAAATATGCAATTGTTAACTCGCTGGAAACAAGTGAGAAAAAGCATTTATTTAGAGAAAAAAGATAATTTATCCGAGCAAACTGTTAGGAGTCGACACATCGCAATATTAACAGCTTTCTTACTTTAAGGACACTTGACAGTATTTTATATGTTTCTTCAACATTTTCCGCTCATTTTCTACATTATATTACCGAAATGCTGGTATTATCTTTATTTTGATTTTTTTAAATTTATCTTCTTCATATCAGGGAAATATAATCAGAATTATTATACATTCCAAATACGGAAAGATTCCACTGAGAAACCAAAATTTTTAAATAATTAGTTCGCTGTATCGGAGATTAGCCATTTTGAATTTTAAAATTCTGACTTTTGAAATTCGTAATCAGCAAAGATACTTGGCTGCTATCTTTCAAAAAATTCCATCGAGAAATCAAATATATAGCTTAAATCGATTCTTCTCTGTTCGACTTTCGTGCAAATCGCACGAATGGAAGGAATCAATTTGTACGAAAATCAAAGCAAGAAAAGAACCCATTTAAAAGTGGACTTTTGGAGGGAGAAGGATCGACTTTTTTTCTGAAAATCGAATCGAGATCGCTTGCCATTGGTCCCAATTAGTCGCGACCGCCGTCTAACCGGTCGCAAGTGCTGATCTTTTCGCATTATGATCGTTATCGTCACCGTATTAGGGAGGATTCACACTTACGGAAAAAAACAGAAAAGCAACAGCCAATCGGAAGTCTCGCTGATAGTCTGTCCTTCTCTTCTGCCTCTCTCTCTCTCTCTCTCTCTCTCTCTCTCTCTCTCTCTCTCTCAAGAGAGAGACAGACTACCAGCGCGACTTCCGATTGGCTGCTGCCTTTCTGCATTCTGCTTTTCTGCCCAGATGCGAATCCTCCCACACGGTTATCATCACTATCCGCGTTTCGATTTGCCGCGTCGCGTTCCACGTTCATAGCAGTTCTCGCCCTCGGCGAGAAGCATTGGAGACGACTGGCCTAAGCGATTTGCACTCGATGCGCGTGTGCGCGCGGGAGGCTCGTGCTGTCCGATCACGGCAGCTGCGTGTGCTCGCTGGTAAGGGCAGCGGAAGAAAGGAAAGAGGAAGAAGAAGAGAAAGATATACACACATACACACAGGACATACACATTCGCATATCAGTCTCTATTCCATATCAAGGTGCATCGACGACGGTGAGGCATCCACCTGAAGAAAAAAAAAAAACTCGATCCCAGGCGGGCGCGAACGCGCGACGCGGATCCACCGAGGCTCCAATCGCTCAGTCGGACTGTCTTTTTCGCACAGAGCGACCCGCTCGCGACTGGACCGCCCGCCTGAAACGTCGCGGAAACTCAAGAAGAGCGTCCGCGTCGCGATTCGGCGCGCGGACGCTCTTTATATTCTCTCGATCTCAGGAATAGATATTAGCTCGACTCGCCCCCCGCCCCCCCTCCCCGACGATTAGAGGACGCGAGGACGAGTCTCGAGGTGATGACGATATTTTTTAATCAGCCCCTCCCCGGCCGGCGATTTTATTCTCGGAGTCCCGCGGAAGAATGCTTCGACGACGGAAACGCGCAGACTGCGCCGGCCACTGTCTCTTTTTCATGTACATAGAGAAGTCGCGTGTCAGTAGAAAAAAGGCGGCCATACCCGTTGATGCCTTCCTTTATATGTTTCGAACGACCGTGCCGTATTACACGATGCACTCACGTACGTACACACACACACACACACACACACACACACACAGATACACACTTACCCAGCCACAGTGCGACAACAAGCGGGCAGTGCTGCGTGAACCTAAAACCGGGTCAGAGGACGTAGGGCTTATGCTTAACGCGTAAAATTGAAATTATCGATTAATATCGCACAGCCGGATGCTCTCGAGTATCCCAGCGCGAAAAGCAAACGCGGCGCCCGCCGGGCGCGCGCGAGTTTTATCGGTTATCGGCGGAACGCTGTAATAAATTTGTACGTCTAAGTGCAAATTTATACACTATTCTCGGCAAGCCGCCGCTTTAATTTCGCTCGCTGTTTGTTCGTCTAATTATGTCGACCCCGTTATCGGGCAACATTTCGATGTAATTTTCGGTAATCGCGATCAGCGCTAATGAATACGTGAAAGGAAGGCGCGGATACGTCTGAAAATGTTAAACAACGAGAGGAAAGAGAGAGAGAGAGAGAGAGAGAGAGAGAGTGTGTGTGTGTGTGTGTGTGCATGAGAGAGAGAGAGAGAGAGAGGGGGGGAGGAGAAAGGAGACACGAGTAGCAAACAAAAGTAACCGTCGCTTCGGCACGGGGCAAACGCGATGATATTGCTGAGACTTGAAAAGAGACGTTTCGCCCTCGACCTTTGACCCGAACCGATCAATTGCCGCCGTTGAGACTGGGAGAGAAGCGCGCAAGGCGGAATAATAGTGATAAATATTAAGGTTCACGTGAGACGATATTCGACCGACGGCGAGCGACAACGCTCGTCGCAGTAAGTTGCTCATGGAAGAGAGGATCGAGTGATGGGAAGGCAAGCGGCAACGCGCGACGGTCGAAGGACAGACTGGCACGAGACCTCGAGATCTTAAACGTATAGACGCCCGGTATATGTTAGGTTTTACCACTAGGAGACTAATTTGGAATAAAAGAGGCGCCTCTCTCTCTCTCTCTCTCTCTCTCTCTCTCTCTCTCTCTCTCGTCAGACGATCGCGGAAAGGCTATTACGCTCGACCCGCGCGATCTCTCGCTTACGGCGTCGTTTCTCTCGCAGATTGTTAAATTTTTCTAGAAATTGCTGGGGAATGTATCGCGTTTCTGAATCCCTTCTCCCAAATTCGGCTTCCTCGATCGAACGATGCCATCGTGAGTCATTTGTTTTAGACGGTACCATTGATTATATAGAGAGGAAGAGAAGAAGGGAGACGAAGAAAGAGAGAGAGAGAGAGAGAGAGAGAAAGAGAGAGAGGAAGATTGTCTTTCGAGTATTGGCGGATAAGAAAAGGAAATGCAAATTCAAACACTAGAGAATATGAAAAAAATGACGTTTCGAGAGTACAGAGGCGCGGATGCCGTTGTTCGGAGACTGACGTAATTTAAGCTAAGTCTCACAAATTCTCCAAGCTACACGCTTGATCGCACAAGAGGCATACCGCGAATCGTCCGGTGCTTTACGTTCCCACGTTCGCCTATAGGATCCTTACTAATTAATATCGCCATTAATCATCTAAGCAAAGTCAAAACTGCTGCGCGCTTTATCCACGATCGGAGAAACGTGAAACGACGATCGCATGGCATCGCGCTCGCGCGAGCACGAGAGGAGATGGAGAGAGAGAGAGAGAGAGAGAGAGAGAGAAAGAGAGAGGGAGAGAGGGAGGGAGAGAGAGAGAGAGAGAGAGAGAGAGAGAGAGAGAGAGAGAGGGAGAGAGAGAGAGCGGCTAATTTCGACGATTCGCTTCGCTCAACATCATCTCTTCTATAAACGCCGCGCCGAGTGTGCAAAGAGGAAACACCCATAGGTGAAGTATAATAAAAATGATATATCAGTTCACATACACGGGAGAACCTACTATGCAATGAATCCAATAGCAATAAATGTAAAAAGAGGGGTGAAAGGGAAGGGGACGACAACCGCGGAGGAGACGTCGAAACGCATGTAATCATATTATGTATATCGTTTTCAACCGAATGTCCATCCGTTTCCTCGTCTCCGCCGGGATCACTCTACACTATACATATATAAATAAATAAACAAATAAATGAACAAATGAAAACATATATATATATATTATATGTCAAGAGATATTTATACTAGTATTTTAATAGTTTAGTATATATATATAATATATATATATTATATATAAAAAGGAGAGAGAGAAAGAGGACGAATGTGTAACATACAAAGACGGAGGAAAATGGGGCAGAATGAGCGAAAGTAAGAATGAATGAGAGAGAGAGAGAGGAAAGAGAGAGAGAGAGAGAGAGAGAAGAGAGAGTGAGAGAGAGAGAGAGAGAGAGAGAGAGAGAGAGAGAGAGAGAGAGAGAGAGAGAACGTGTATGTATGCGTGTATGTTTATTGGCGTGAAAGAAAAGAGGGGAGGGGATACTGAAAAAAAAAGAGACAGCGAGGCGGAAAGAGGAAACTGAAACACTGTACATATATACCAAACACACATAGAAATATTATATATTCTACGATATATTATATACATATATATATATATATAAATATATATATATATTGAATATGCGACTAGTGATACAGATATTACATAGTGTTATTGTATACACCAGTATATAGAGACAAATATGTGAATAGGAATTAATCTAAACTGAAATTAACTATAGGCAATGAATATTTAGAGATAAGACAAAGTTTATTATGTAAAGATGCATAGGCATTACTACGGGGACACCTAATCATAATTATTGACATTATGATAAAATTAGGCAGAAGAGAGAAAAACTAGCGCGACGAGAATATGTTGATAAAAAGCTCTAGGTAGGACTATATACATATACATATATACATATATATATGTATATACGCATGCATATATATATATATATATATGTATAAGGTGTGTATATATAAAGTATATATATATATACTTTATTGTTTGTACATTGGGCACGAGTGCTCTCTTATTTTACTGTGATCCATGTTTTGTACGATTTTCACGGTCGCATCGCATCGCATACCCATACGGCGGCATTAGGCGCAAACATTGTTTTCCGCCATTTTCACCTTCACGACTCGTCGTCTTTCGAAACAGAACACAATCGTCTTGCCGCGCGTATTTAACGAAAATTATCTCGGGCCGAATCTGCGCGTAGAATTTTCATCGCATTACTCGACATCGGAGGTGCGCGGAACGCATGTCGAAAGTTCTTCTCACGAGTGTGACGCGGACATATTACAAACGGGAAAATTCAAATTCACCTCCAGTATCGTACTCGTTCTTCGAAATGCCCCGTAGCTAACATCACTGTCGATCGGTTCTCGCTAAATCACTCATTTCGCTTGACGACCAACGAAAGCCACATTAATTAACACCGCCTTCTTCCGGATCATTTTCATCCGGCTCACAAAATTGAACGAATATGCAGAAAAACCAATTCCCGAAATATACTTTTCCGACAACAACTCCGTTCGGACGTGCCGGTACACGTGCGCACGACTCTTCCGGTAGCAACGGGAAGTGCATCACCGCTTTGCTAACATGGCGATAAAATACCACGTTCGGACAAATCGATCGATTCAACCTGCTATATAATTTCATCACAGGGATTATACTTCGGCAAGTTACAACTTCTACTCTCCAATCGTAACGACCTGCTTTTCCTTTCTTTCGCCGAGAACACGAGATCATTCAAAAAAGGATGTAATCGACCCTTGCGGACTGACCGAGCTCGAAAGATGCGCGCAAAAAATGCATTTGTATCGACACGATATTTGTAAAAAAAAGAAAAAAAAGAAAAAGGAAACGAAAAACGAGAGACACGGAGGGACGATAACGGAGGCTCTTCCGTCGGGACGAAAGGTTTGTCACACAACAGTTGCCCAACAGAAGTAAAAATGAAATTATATACCGTTCCGGCGTAATTTTCATCGCCATTGCATCCCGAACACACTCTTGCTATCTATGGCCGACGAGTTTCTCAATTTCCTCCGTAAAAGCTGTAAAATGAAAGAGAATAGCCAAGCGGGAGGAAGCAAAAACCAGCGGCGTTTAAACGACAAATCTTTCCCAATGCGTCCCGAGATCTGTCCGCGATCGTTCCTCCGCTTCCGATGCGGGCGAGAACACGAAACGAATCTACGATCTCGAAGCATTTGTGGATCGACGCGAGGGCGTCGCGAGGGTAAAGAATCGCGGGAAGGAATCGCGCGCGAAGCCGTATTCGTCGATAAATGGACTCGCGCGTGCGAACGCGAAATTACGTCGAGTGAAAACTTCGCGAGGGCCCCCCCTCCCCCCCGAGTAGGCGCAGCGGGGGCAGGGACGGGGGGATGGGAGTGGGCGATGCACGCGCGTGTTGGAGTGCATGTTTTAGTCGCGTCGAGGGTGCGGACGAGAAGGGTGCGGTAGAAGATGAAGAAGAGCGAGTAGGAGGTATCAGGCGGAGGTACCCTCCAGCTTGGTACACGCCTGCACACGCACGTGCGCGCACACTTTCAGAAACAAGAGAAGGACGAGGAAGGGAGGAAAAGAGAGATCAAGAGTGAGACAGAGAGAGAAAGAGAGAGAGAGAGAGAGGGGGGGGTGAAAGGGGGCCGAGGGGAAAACACGGGGGTCACCTTTAAAGTTGCCAACATTTACAGTGACCGACGGTCTTTAGCATCGGACGAACACCCGTAACACACGTAGCAATGTGACCGAAGAAATCGCTAAGCTGATATTAGCGATTCTTTCTCCCTTCCTCTTTCTGCGCAGCGAGCGCTCTGGACATTCCAGCATTTTTCACAAAATATCGCGGATTTTGACGAAACATGGCCGACTATCGCTGAAACAGCGTATCCCGGATTGGCCTTAGATCTGATACGGAATTCCGGATTGGCTATGGAAGTAGACCAATCGGTAAAGGTTCCAAGTGTCCAGGCTTTCGCTCGAGAGGGTCTCCAGCCGATATAAATTCGGAGACGCGTGTCGTGAGCGAGACAACAAAGAGAGAGAGAGAGAGAGAGGGAGAGAGAGAGGTGGCGAGGCCGCGAGAGAAGGAGAGATCAGAGAAGAATGAGAACGAGAGACACACAGAGAGAGAGAGAGAGAGAGAGAGAGAGAGAGAGAGAGAGAGAGAGAGAGAGAGAGAGAGAGAGAGAGAGAAGAGAGAGAGAGAGAGAGAGAGAGAGAGAGAGAGAGAAGGAAGGAGAGGGAAAGAAGCATAGGTCAGGGGTGTACTCACCTGGCGCCGCCCCAAGTCACGCCTACCTGCGCGATTCCAAGCGTAGGTAGGCACGCCTACGCGTGCGGCACCGACACGTGCACACACACACACACACACGCACACACACACACACACACACACACACACACACACACACACACGCACGCACGCACACGCGCGCACACGCGCGCACGTACACACACACACACACGCACGCACACATACATGCACACACTTGCGACACCGAGAGACGCACGCGCTCTGTGTCTCCGCGTCGCGTCGTGTGTGTCGGTGATGCGTGCGGATGCGCGCGTGTGCGTGAGTCAATGTGCATGAGTATGCGGGCGAGCACTTGGGTGTGGAGCGCACGTAAGCCTACGCCTACTGGCTCGCACACACCGACGTCGCCGCGATCGACTACCGTCGCCGTCGTCGTCGCCGTGTCCGTCTGACTCCTACCACGAGCGTCGAGGCTACAACTACTAGCCCAATTCGAGGCACCAGGCGCGCGTTTCGCGAGTTTGCGGATCGGGTCACCCGGTGACACGTTCCGCGTACCCGCGCTACGTGCTTCCGCGTGCGTCGCGCGACGCCCCGGTACGCCCAATCTTCCGATCATGCCTGCGGCAAGAATGCCACGAGTAAATCCGCGTGTATGTATCCGGCGTGGATGGCGATTCGGCAAACGATTCGGCTCTTGAGCGTATTTCGGGCGGGGAATAGCGAGGCGGCTCCTTATCGGGGACATTGCGACGACTTTGGGTCGCGCTGGGACGGTTGCGGTTCGAGACGGGTTACGTAACCTTACCGGTTGCGAACGTTCGGGGAGAAAAGATTCCGCTGAAATGGAAATTTATTATTGAGCGGGCGTGCCTAGTTTTTTCGAAACTTCCAGCTTGATTCGTCTCGTAGCGACAGCGCAAAGTAACATTGTGCGTCTTGGGAACATATTATTATGGAGTCTTATCGCTATTAATACAGAGACGTGTTGTTGACTTTTGTCTCGATCGAATCTTCAATTCGATCCATAAGCTTCTCTCGGGTAACACAGGGATTTGACGATTAAATCGGAAAAATAGTTGATCCTTCCGAAAAGGCCAATTAATGCAACCGCCTGTACACGTCGGACACCGTAGTTGTTGGTATTGTGCTGATCGTGCAGTAGTCACAATCGATGATTTAAGCCGACGGCCGGGGCAAATAATTGGATTTCGCCAACCGCGCGCCGATAAGACGACGGGTAAGAGGCGAAAGTCGGCTTATCGCGTCGGGAGATCACTGCGTGATTAATATCACCATCGATACTTTGAATATTGGCAAAGTTGCCGAACGTACATGCATATACACGGTGCTTGTTCGTCTCTAGCGGGTAATCCTATTTATACCGATGAGCGGACTGTGACTGAATATTTACGAGTCTCACTCGGCGATAATTTATTACCGTCGTCCACGATAAGACCGCGCCGATGTTCCCGATACCGATCGTCGGAATTATTCTCTTTCTCTTCGTTCCTCCAGCTCGTCGCTCGTACCTCGTAATAATGCACAAAGAGGGACACGAAAGCGATCGCCAGCGTTATAAAATCGCAATCGACGCGTGTAGACGTCTACCGGGGTCTCGGCGACCCCGCCGCCGTTCACGATGCGCCCGGATTGTTCGACCGTCGCGATCGCATTTTTTTTTTCACCAAGCAACCCACAATTTTTTCCTCGTAACACGAAGGGGCAGGTAGTCTCATTCGCGTCGTCGTCGACGTCGCGCTGTCGTCGCTCTCGCGTCCCACATACACGCGACAGAGATAGAAGGAGAGACGCGGCTCGCGTGCACGCGCGCGCGCGCGCGCGCGTGTGTGTGTGTGTGTGTGTGTATGCGCGACGCGAAATGCGGCAGAAGCGCAGCACGCGCTGTGTGTACCTACTCGTGAAGCACGTGCGACTCCCCCGTCGCACTCGCGTCCGCGCCACGAGCTGCAGGTACGTGCCTGCTTGTCGCTCCGTTATTAATGGGATCTTTTCCGCGGGAATTCCGCCAATAAGGTTGACGCGCGGGATCACGCTCTCTCACGCTCTCTCTCTCTCTCTCTCTCTCTCTCTCTCTCTCTCTCTGTCTCTGTCTCCTCCCCTCCCTCCTTTCGTCTCTCTGTCTCCTTCGCCCGCTCTCTCGCTCCGTCTCTTTTCATTGCTACAGCCGCGCTTCCTCGCCCTCCGTTCGCCCCTATCCGACCTGTCCCTGGCGCCCCATCTCCGCGTTCAGCCTTGTCAGCCGCTCTCTCTCTCTCTCTCTCTCTCTCTCTCTCTAGCCGAGCTTTTCAAAGTACACCACGTATATGTAAAAAAAACGAAGAAAAAAATTGTACGCCCGACACGTCATATCTTACGGGGCGTGCAGCTCGCCGACGCGCGCGCGCTCGATAACCGCGCGTTTGATGAATACCGATTTACCTGGCACCGCGTATGCGTATGTGTGAGATGTGCACGCGCGCGCGTCTCTCTCTCTCTTCCTCTCTCTCTCTCTCTCTCTCTCTCTCGCACAGGCGCGCGCGCGAGGTATCTTTCATCCCGCGCGGCCGTGTGCGAAAGCGCGCGAAACAATTCGGTATCTCTCGCTCGGAAGGAAGCCGATCAGGGCGGTCGTGCGCCGCGCGCGGAGAGGGGAGGATTATAAAGGGGAAAAATAGACGAGGGCGCTACAGGATGGCGCGAAACGCGCGCGGGATTCATGCGAATCTATTCCCATGCGCCGGTCGGGTAAAATTAAATTGAGGTGCGAGCGATTATCACAATCGCTTTCGTTGGGCGTTGTGGAAGAGACAGGCAGAATAAAGATACGGCAGGCTCGCGCTCACCATTCAGCCTACACCGTCGTCGTCGTCGTTGTCGTCGTCGTCGTCGTCGTCGTCGTCGTCGTCGTCGTCGTCGTCGTCGTCGTCGTCGTCGTCGTCGTAGTCGTAGACTTGGCGCAACGCGACGGAGCGACGGTAACGACGTTCAGACTAAGGACTGACCGTGAGAATCATCAGCATATTGTCGGACGTGGTAGCGTCGTAGCGAGTGTCGTACATTTGGCGCTCTAGACGCGCGAGTTTTCGTCATTGTGAACCGCGCGGCGACGCAACGCTATCCCAGCGTTATCCCAGCACTCGGCAAACACGTCGTTGAAAGATCCACGAATGCATTTCACCGCTCTCGGTCTGCTTCCGCGTTTCAGTGCGCCTCGTCTGCGCCGAAATACGAGGCGCGAAGGGGGCAGGCTCGTTTATTAAAATTCAAGTGAAGATCCAGAAATTACGGATTATCGCTGCTTCTTTCTCGTCCGTGTAATACGCTGTAACTCCAAGTGCTGTCGCAACGTTGCGCGCCAAGCGCCAACAGACAAAAGTAACGTCCGTCCGTCCGTCGAGGTTCGATTACAGCGCGACCGAGTTTTATGTAATTACCTTTGGTTTCTCACTAATATATATATATATATATATATATATACATATATAGAGACAAAAGAGAAGGAAGGAAGGAAGGTAGGAAGGAAAGAGGGCAAGACAGATGACACGTAGACATACACACGCGCACACAAGTACACACACACACACACACACACACACGACATACATAGATACGCGCGACACACAGACGCAGAGGACACACGAGACACAACGCAGTGTTCAATATTTTCGGAGTCACCCTGTAGTTCGAAATCTCTCGCATAGTACTAACAGTTTGTATAACACTTAACTAAGCTTTCCGTAACGATACGAAAGACGAGAAACCTACGAATTGTTATGTTTTCTACAGTAACGTTTGTACTACCGACTTACAACAATATTTGTACAATATACGATAAAAGACAAGTACCTATACAACATAGGTTACCCAGATGCAATAACTTTTTTAAACGGTGTTACCAACGGAATATTTTTCATACTTGTAACGACTCGCGTCGCGGCAGCCGCGCCGTCCGTCCGCGCGCTCTCGTCCGTCCGTCCGTCCGTCCGTCTGTCAACGCGACGCGACGCGACGCGACGCGACGCGACGCGCGACGCGCGACGCGGCCGGCCCGCACCGATACTACTCGTTTCGTTTTGTGCCAACCAGTCTTAGATTTTGCTTTCCCAGCATCTAACGTGCTATTTAATCGCGACACATGTGAAACCGACTTCGAAAGAATCGATGCCCATGCCATTCCACGTAGCACATCTCGACACCAAGCACCCATTCGCTTGATTATCGAACATTAGAGCGCAAGACGGAAGGACCGAGAGAGAGAAAAAGAGAAAAAGATCGAGAGAGAGAGAGAGAGAGAGAGTGTGTGTGTGTGTGTGTGTGTCGCATGTGTACGTATATATATATATATATATATATATATGCGTACGCTTACATTTGCGAAAGAGCGAGGAAGCGAGAGAAGGAGAGAGAGAGAGAGAGAGAGAGAGAGAGAGAGAGAGAGAGAGAGAGAGAGAGAGAGAGAGAGAGAGAGCGAGAGAGAGGGAGAATGGAAAAATAAGGAGAAACGTATGGTGTACAAATAGTTTGTCAGTAAGGAGCGAAGGTTGTTTTTCAAACGAGCGCCGGCGAGAAAATGTCCGTTCGTGCACGAGGCCATCTCGAAACCGTCTTGTTATCGATTCGGCGTCACCGAGACTCGATCACCGTTTCGCGTTTTGCGAAAGTATGCGGAGGGAGGAGGGAGGACCGCAACTCTGTCGTTACAGTCTTGCCGCGACTCATAATCCCCGATCATAACGCGCACTCTCGACGTTCCGTCGCACCGCGGGCAAGAAAAGACAAAAAGAAAGAAATTATCAGCGATGTAACCTGCGCTTGTCGTAGCTCAGCTCAGCAGAATAAAATAGGGCGCTTACGCGTAAAGATATACACACGCACTTACTCGATCTTACGCGCTCTCGTTGTTTACGTGATATACGATCGAGAATCCGCGAAGATCTCTCGCGAGAGCGGCGCGATCGAGTGTCGATGCCTCGATCGCTCGTTTCGAGATTTTCTCGCGTCGCACTCCGGAGACTCGTCGAGCCTCCGACACGATTGTATCCATCGCGATATAAGATCCTTCGGCTCGTGTATGCGCGCGTTGTGTGTGTGTGTGTGTGTGTGTGCGTGTGTGTGTGTGTGTGTGTGTGTGTGACGAAAGGTAGCGCGCGCTGCGCGAGGCAACACGACCCGCGCACGAATTTCAGCGTTCCGCGAACCGTTTGTTCTCTCTCTCTCTCTCTCTCTCTCTCTCTCGCCGATCGCGTCGACGTCACCAAATCTGCCCGGTTACTCCTGCGTTCCGCATCACGTGACATGCATCCTCCCCCATCGCCCCTTCCCCGTCCCGACGGGGAATGTCCCCGCTCGGGAAAGAGCATTCCCGCACGTTTAATTCCCCGACAGCTCCGACGAGTGTCTCTTATCTGCTGCTACATTTTTCGCTTTCTTATTTCTCGGACACCTGGTACGTGCACGATATCGCGTGATATACTCGGAACTCTCGGGCGCGACCTTGCTGATCTTAGATATTATGGGCCGCGATAGGACACGTATGTGAGTAATCGAGGCGCGATCTTCGCTGTGGTAGAAAAAAAATCCATCGACCGGCCGCCGATCAGTCCTGTTTTCGGAGACTTTGCTTGGATTTTTACGAGTCATTTTCACAGCAGGGACAGAGAGAGAGAGAGAGAGAGAGAGAGAGAGAGAATGAGAGAGCGACGCGACGTTAATTTCATACGTGATTGGACGACAAATGACCAGCATTCTCGCGCGATCCAGCAGCAACAGCCGTTACATTCGGGTCGCGCTGCCAAATCCAAGGGCTTATTATTTCCGTGTTGGCTCCGGTGCATATTTTCGAAAAAAAAAAAAAGGGGGAGAACGGGGAAACAACAGAGAGACGGAGACAAAAACTGGAGATTACGAGCTCGCCGCGAGGCTGCTCGCAGCTGAGCGCGCGCACGCGAGACGACTTGGAAGTAAGCTCTTCGTTTTAGGCGCGATCGCACACGCCGGGGACGTTCCCTGCCGTGCGAAAATACGGCGGCAAAAAGCGAGAGCGCACACCCGCGGAGCGACGAGACTTCGCCGCGAGACGACGAGCCGGCACTTCGTTCGGAGAGTCCAGCCCCCTGCTGGGTATTCCCCGCGACTCATCCGCGGCACCTCGCGTTTTCTCGCATCCATAATGCCCAGAGAGATCAATCCGCGTGCGCGGCCGATCGCGAGGGACGACCGCGATGGACGGCATGTGAGATGAACGCGACCGGAGGCGACGGAGTGGATAATCCGAGAAAGCGTTTCCGTCCATCCGACGCGCGTTTCCACATTCTGCTCCGGCTGTTGAGTGTCATTGCCTCGCGAGGTCCGACCTTAAATCGCTCGTGCATGCCGAAGCGAAGGATTCAGGCCGAGAGGGAGAGGGAGAGGGGGGGGGAGAGAGAGAGAGAGAGAGAGAGAGAGAGAGAGAGAGAGAGAGAGAGAGAGAGAGAGTGAGAGTGAGAGTGAGAGTGAGAGAGAGAGAGTGAGTGAGTGAGAGAGAGAGAGAGAGAGAGAGAGAGAGAGAGAGAGAGAGAGAGAGAGAGAGAGAGAGAGAGAGAGAGAATGAGAGTGTGAGTACAAGCGTGAGAGATCACCGCGGCATACAAACGCGTCCTGTGAATTTGATTGCGGAGCTGCTGAAGTCTCGATTTATTAACAGCGTTTATATATATGTGAGTGTATATATATATATATATGTATGTATATATACACACACACATACATACACACACGCACACATATGTATGCGCGCGCGCGAACGTTCGTGTGTCTTGTCTGTATCGGAAGTCGAACGTTTCGGGAGATCGGTGAAGACGAAGACATTTCGCGATGGCGCTCGCGAAGAAATCCACATTCCGAAGGCCCACTCTCGTCCGTAACTCTCCACGCGACATTGATAACGCGTTTCCGAACGTTCCGATCATTGCGGATAGTCACGACCGATTTGGCTTGGCGTTAAATAAGGAGACAAGGAGGAGAGGCGAGGGACAGCAGTGAGAGAAAGAGAGAGAGAGAGAGAGAGAGAGAGAGAGAGAGAGAAAGAGAGGGAGGAAGAGAGAGAGAGAGAGAGGGAGGGAGGGAGGGGGAGGGGGAGAGAGAGAGAGAAGTGAGGAGAAAACAGGAGAAAAAAGAAAAAAAAACGACAAAAAAGAAGAAGAAAACTGATTTGTTTTTCGGTTCTTAGACGAACGAATGCATATCATAGTTGTAAATTAACAATTTGTGAAATAAAAGCTGCAAACTGTTTGTGTTAACAATACGTCACGTGCGTACGATGTGTAATGTCCTTGTCCGTCTGTCCGTGCGTTCCGCAACCCCCCGCGATGTGTGTGTTGTCCAACCTCGCGCGTGAAACCCAGAGCGATATTATGGGCCTTAGGGATTGTTTATCGCTATCATAAGCCGCACCCGCGCGATACAAAAGGGTAAGTGCATCGTTCATAATCTTCCGTTCGAGCGTGAAACGATCCCCGCCGCGAGACACTCGTCGCCGCCGCCGCCGCCGCCGTCGTGGCCGTATTTGAGATACGAATGGCGGGGGTTCGATGCGGGAGTTTCAAGCCGCTCTCTCTCGTCGATCGTCAGAGAGATCGTCCGGACGTTCACTCGTCGGGAAAGCTCCGAGGTTCCTGGATACTCTCACACGCTCACTGCAGCTTCTCGAATTACTTCGCTTGCTCGATCTATCGCCGAGATTAATCGGCGTTCTCGCACTCACCAGCGTGATCGTCGATTTTTAGGCGAAATACCTGCGAAGTAATCGCAAATTTGCGCGATTACGCAGGTACTCGCGCGGGTTACAAGAGAGACGGTCATGTGAACTGATGCGAAGCAAATATCAATTTTCACTGACGACGGGAGAGAAGGCCTCTGGATATGACCGTGTCAGGCGCGAACGGTGATTAGTTGAAATTATATGAATCTGCAGTACCGACGGGACGTGTGAAGTGTCACAGTTCCTTTTGGATTCGCACGTGTCACCGTACCGTCATTCAATCGACTAATTCGATCCTGTAAATAATCAATCGGAGTACATTTAATTGACTCCTTGTTCGTATTGAATAACATTGCTGTTGATTCACTCCGTTGTCGCAGCGGAAGTCAACGTCGCTGGAGCCGCCAAACAGCGACACATAGAAATTGCTCAAGATTTTTCTAGATAGATTTTTCCAGATAGATATGGAATTTTTAATCGGAATATCCAAATTTGTCGAGAACCATTGTAACCGTTGTATCCCTCTGTAACGTATCCATCGGAGATTTAATTTTTATTCTAAACATGAGTCTCTGGGTTTTTGAAATCGAAACAGATATAATGCGGATAAATAACATCGGTATATTTTTATAAAATCAAATAGGGAATCCCATTTTTATAGTAACTATTTCAAATTCAGTAAAGAGAATAAGAGGTAGATGAAAAACAAACAAATATTTGTGAGAAATACCGAGTATTTAAATTTTTATATATTTATACTTGAATACACTCAGCGTAAATACTCGGTATTTTATAGGTTTTATTAAATTCTAATGTAAAATGAAAACGGTGGGAAAGATCTTTTGCAAAGAGTTTGGGGAACAAATGTGATCTGTTTAGATTTCTCATGCCAATTCGCGTGCTTCAAACATTATATATATTTATAATATCTGAGTTTTTAGCGGTACGGAGAAATGTGCTCAATTCGGATTCCAAGATGGTGCTGCATACTTTGTGTGAATTTCTTTTCGCCGAATTTGTTTATTTCAATTCACTTATTCAGGCAGAAGAATAACCTGAAACTCACATAAACTGAAGCGTTCACAAACGCTTAAATAAGTTATAACTCTATATAGATTTTCCAAAGAAAGTCTATTCTTTCTTCAGAAGGAAATTGAACTGGATCTCAATTACATAGTAAAATATTTCTTACGTGAGACATGCTTCGCATACGCTTTATTCATTTTTAATACAAAAAGAACATTTAAAAAACTCTTTAGCTAAACGTTGGAGAGAAAACGCCAAGGTAGATTCTATCCAAATTCCCCTGAGTTGGGTTCGCATGACATACAAAGCATCACACGCTTAACCTGACTTCACACACAGATTTCCTCACGAGAGAGAGAGAGCCCATAATTTTCCGGGAAACCAGAGCCTGGACTTCAGTCAGGTACCAAGAAACGTTCTTCCTAATTTGAAGCCTGTTCCGAAATCGGTTTCGGGAATTTTTTAGTTTTAAGGTTGGTAGGCCTTAAGCTAACCTAGCGTACGTTGCGTAATTGAAAAGCCGGTCAATTATCAAGATAATAAGTAATAAAAAGCCTACCCATTTCTCCATCTGATATCCAACCAAGTAACTTGCCAAAACCAAGTTTGTAAGCAGAATTGGTGCATGGCTGTGAGAATGTCCAAGTGATCGACTGATCCAATCCACGGAACGGTATTTGAGTTAGTCTAAGGCCTACCAACTAAAACCGAACTTTCCGAGGCAGATTTCCGGGACAGGCGTTTGCGGAAGTCCCGAATCCCCCGATTCCGGACTTCCGACAATCTTCAGTTACACACTGTAGTCGCTTACGCAACGAGTACCCGAGACGCAAGGGAAAGCAAGCACCAATCGGGAAACCCAGAAAATTCAGCGACGACACTCGCTCGACGAGTCCGCACGAAGATGCTCTTTTCGTCGCTGCCACTTGTCGAACCTCTGGCTGTACCCACCGGTTGAAGCAAGCTGAGTCTCCCGGCAAGGGAGATCCGTGGCCACAGATGGAGCGGTGCAACGGTACGACGTAATGTCCACTCTTGTTGCAGGTCTCTCTCGCCCTTGGTTTGGAAGCGGGCGGCTGGGGTGCGCTTGTGGAGCGGACGAGCGCCCACGGCGGCGCCGGCGGAGGCAGCGGTGGCGGCGGCGGCGGCGGCGGCGGCGCCGGCGGTGGCGGCGGCGCCGGCGGCGGCGGCGGCGGCACCCTGATCGGCCACGGCGGCTTCACCGGCCTGGCCGGGCTGGCGCGTCGCTGCGGCGTCTGCCTGGCGACGTTCCCGTCGCCGTGGCTGCTGGAGCGGCACGCGTTGCTGCAGCACGCCGGTCAGACCAGCGACGACAAGCCGTTCACGTGCGAGCAGTGCGGCCAACGATACCGCTACCGGTCCGCCTACGTGAAGCACCGCGAGCAGAACCACCGGGCACGGCTGCCGGCGGACAAGCTGTTCACGTGCGACGTGTGCGGCATGCAGTTCAGGTATCTAAAGTCCTTTAAGAAACATCGTCTGAACCACGCGCTCGAGCGGCTGCAGCGCGCGCCCGATCCGCAGAGCGTCGTCGTAGTCTCGGCGCCGGCCGAGCGCAGCGACCAGGTCTCGAGTACCGGCGAACCGTCCCAGGAGACCGGCAGCGACACCACGACGAACCCAGGCGACGCCGAGGAGATGCGCGGCGTGTTCTCCGAGAACGCTCGCGACGAGAGCGTCTCGGAGACCGCGAGCGTCCAGGAGAATCCCGGCGACGCGGTGGAGGTGCAGGTGACGGAAACGACTGCGGGCAGCGGTGGCGGCGGCGGCGGCAGCGGCGGAGGCGGATGCGGAGGCGGCGGCGGCGGCGGCGGCGGCGGCGGAGGCAGAGGCGGAGGCGGAGGCGGTACCAGCAGCGAGATCGGCGATGTGGACGACAACGCGGTCGACGACGACCGGCACGAGTCCAGCGAGGCGATCATCGGTCTGGCGCGCGGCAATCGCGAGGCCGACCGGCGCGAGCGCCGCTTCGCCTGTCCGTTCTGCGGCAAGTGCGTGAGGTCCAAGGAGAACCTGAAGCTGCACGTGCGCAAGCACACCGGCGAACGGCCGTTCGTCTGCCTGTTCTGCGGCCGCGCTTTCGGCGGCAAGAGCGATCTCACCAGGCACCTGCGTATCCACACCGGCGAGCGGCCCTACCACTGCGAGATGTGCGGCAAGTGCTTCGCCCGCGCCGACTATCTCTCCAAGCATCTCACCACGCACATCCACCAGCGCTAACGCAACTCTACTCGGCCCGACGTTCCTCTTTCCCTGCGACTACCCACGCGAGGGTCGCCGCGCGAGCCGCGGCTCGAGGGTTGATCCGGCAGGATCGCGCGAGTGAACGGGAATGTCGCGTCGACTCAGCCGGCTGCGGCCGGAGCTCTTCGGGAATGCTGATCTTCGGCGTTTACTTCTCATCGGTGGAAGCGACTCCCTCTCTTTCTCCTTTTCCAACTTCCCCTCACACCCCCCCCCCTCTCTCTCTCTCTCTCTGAAGCGTCGCGGTTGAATAGCGTGTTAAAATTCGAATGTCTCCGATGTCCTCTGTTCCACTGTTCGCGCGATCGCGAGAGATCAGCCCTCGAGTCGCGCTCTATGATCACCACCATCGACGGCGCTCAGCTCGTCCTACCTCGCGAGGAGCACGAGTGTATCACGCGCGAATGAAAGAGGCGGAGAAAGAGGAACTGAAAAACGAGATCGGACCGAGTCCATCCATCGTCGCCGGCCCAAGATACGACGCGTCAATTACGGGAAGGAAAAGGAGAATGTAGGAGAGATCACACGTCACCACCATCATCATCACCACCACCACCACCACCACCACCACCACCACCGCCGCTGCTGCCGCCGCCGCTGCTGCTGCTGCTGCTGCTGCTGCTGCTGCTGCTGCTGCTGCTGCTGCTGCTGCTGCTGCTGCTGCGACCTACCAGCACGTCTGACGATATGCTTTCTAGGCTACGATAGTGAGATTAACTTGTGATAAGGATATGACGAAACCAAGAGGAAAACGAGAAAAAGAACGAAACCAAAGAACGCAACGACGCGGCCGGCGAAAGTCGACGGTCAAGGCTTCCTTTTGTTGTCTTCTTCGTCTTCGTGCTCCATCGAAAAGTGATATATTTGTAACGTAATAGCTACTTTCGATATACTCGATGTGTACTCGATATGTAACATAATTCGCGATGAGATGCCGCGTGCGATAATGATAATTTCACTCTACGCGAGCTCCGTGCACACGCGAACACGTCGACGGATGTTTTTGTTTTTTCTTTTTCACGCGGGTGAGGACCGCGTCGCGCACGTCCTGCCGGCTGAACTCGAGGGACCGCTCCGAAAGTCAGGGCGGGGAGAGGGGAGGAGCGTGTTTCAAATCGTCCACGCAGATTTTGTCGACGAACCTCAGAGTTCTCAGTTCGATCGTCGAATAGAATTGACAGAAAATTCAATGCTCTCTTGACTTCTTCAAGTCTCGCTTCTCCCTGTGCTCTTAAAGGAGCGGACTGGGCCCTCGGAACCCTTCGACTCGATCCTTCCGCTGCGGAAAATGACGCAACGTAGGTTCTCGCTGCGGATATGAGTTATTAGCGATTTCCGCGCCGAACATCCTGGATTATTATACCGTGACTTTTTTCAGACCCGTTCAGGATCTCCTCTTGGTCTACCCTTGTTTGTTAAGCGATTAAGCGCGTCTCGCGGTAGGAAAGGTCGAGGCACTGAGAGTGTTCCATGGCGCGAGGAGTCGTCGCGAGAGCCGCGCGTGCAACATAAATTTTTATACTTGCCAATCCTCCACGGACGAACACACATCAACGACGATTAAAATACGAATATTTCGTTTGAGTTCAGACAAGCAAGGACACTTTGATACAAAGGCAATTCCGAGTTACCCCGAGACAAATCCAAGGGAGGAGAGCCGTAGCGCAGTTACGACTTACAAGCGTGACTGAACTTTCAAGTTCGCCCTCAGTCCGTGGACGGTTGAGACCATTCGACGAGCGACGAGCTCTCGCGACGAGGGCGTCCAGCAGGACTCGCGACGACGGAGACGTCGCTCATCGTCGACGACACAGTCCGTGTGAAACGACGTGTTCGACGTTGGCACCGAACCGGGAGGCGAGGAGCCCCCCGGAAAGCGTTGCCGGTGCCTTCGAATTCCCGAACGAATGAATAATCCTTTCCGATGCGGATAGCAATAATAGTATCTTCCGTTTACTCCCGTACGTATGTCAGACACCAGCGAAATTTAGGTTCGTCGTCGGGAGCCGCGAAGTAGCGTCTTGTTGCATGGTCTATATATTCGGTCCTTCCAAGTTCTCTCCCTAGTCGCTATCCACACTCTCGTAATATTTATATATATGTATATGCGACACGTGACACACATACACACACAAAACATGAAACACATGATAACAACACGCTGTCCAATATGCGCGAGCGCAGAACGAGAGTGCCGGCTCATTCTCTAAGGAATGGTCTCGTAAGTAGCTTTAACTTCTGACCACTTCACAACCAAGTCCGATCGTGTCTCATTGCGAGAGAGAGAGAGAGAGAGAGAGAGAGAGAGAGAGAGAGGAGAGGGGGAGGAGAAAGAAAAGCGTTTTTTTTTTATAAAAAAAACTCCAAGAGGATCATTTACGAGACCAGATCCTCCACTCGGTCAGAACACTTAGCTCTTAAGTGATATAGTGTAACTTGCTGCTCTGTGTACGCGCACTCTCGAAAGTACGCGAAACGAAGTTGAATAACGAAGGTGCTATTTAACGAATAGGGTTGATCGCTAGATGCCGGCCGGCCGGTACCTCTAACCGAAACAAAACACGAGAAAAAAGAGAGAGAGAGAGAGAGAGAAAATGAAGAGAAGAGAATTGCGTCGCCGGTTGATGTCTACTGTGCCAAACAAAGAAAACTGTTTAAAAAAGAGTGAGAAAGAGAGGGAGGGGGCGAGAAGGAGAAAGAGAGAGAGAGAGAGAGAGAGAGAGAGAGAGAGAGAGAGAGAGAAAAGAATTTATTCCGTCGGGCGAAAACTCAATTTCCCTCCAAGACCGGCCCGGTGCTGCGATAGGCCAATTTAGTCGTAATTAGACCATATTGTACCGTCTCGATAAAGATGTAATTTAACAATTAAACAATATGTCGATACGTCACCCGTGAGCGGTGCGACACCGTCGCACGCGCGCGGGCGTCCCTTTTAGCGACGGCGGGAGTTTATTAAGATAACGAGAAACATTAAAAGGAACCGCGTCCAACGAATGTCAACGAGTTTCGCGGCGAGACGCGGGAGCCTCGCTCGCGTTCGCACCGTTTCAATTTCCCACTTCTCGCCGGCATAGCCATATATACAAATATATATATGTGTATATACATATACATACATACATATATATACATATATATATATATATATATGTATACATACATATATATATATATATTTACACGATATATTCGTCCGCTTTGATCGCCGGACGCGCACGTGGTCCTTGCGACGATTCGGGCCTCGCGCGATCGCGGGCCTCGAGGAGCGCTGATTAGAAGATTAAAGAAAACAGTTCCATGACGCCTGACGCCCTTGATCGTTAGTCCAGCCGCAACGTCCGCCCACTGCCGTTCCATTTCCCAGCCTGTGTGTCCGTCGGACTCGCCGACCGGGGGAGAGCCGCGAGTCGGGACACCGTCGCGAAGCCGTCGGGATCGGTCGTGAGCACGTAAAGTCGGTAATGTCCTTCGAGTCGAGTCTGCGGCAGGCTTCGCCAAGTGCCTCTCTTGCGGAAAGAAAGCAAAGCGTCGGCGAGACGCTCTTGCTACGGCCCCCGGTGATGAGGTCGCGCGCAATCTTCGACTCTCGGTTTCCCCCATTCGCGCCCGCTGAGAGCTACCTCGATTCCTCGATTCGCGGCGATCCTGCGGCACTTGAGCCCCTCCCCCCTCTCCCTCCCCCCCACTCACGAGTTCCCGCGAGATCTCGGGGCTTTCAACACTCGCGTGAGATTTCGCCTCGTTTGCGTCGAGAGTTCGTTCTCGCGATCTCGAACGTTGCAAAGGAAGAGAAAGAGGGAGGGAGGGAGGGAGGAAGAGAGAGAGAGGAGAGGAGAGGAGAGAGAGAGAGAGAAAGAGAGAGAGAGAGAGAGAGAGAGAGACACACAGGGTCGCGCGAAGCCGCGCCGCTTACGGCCGCGATCCGCGAGTCGCGCAGCGGAGCTCGATAGGAGGACGATAGCCACGATAGTGCCAAACGATTATTCTGTACCAAAGTAGAACGGTGAGGCGACAGAACCGCCTCCTGCGACACCGTACACACACACACACATATACACACTCTGGTCGCGAATGACTCGCGCAGGCGAGGAAACAATTCCGGAAAGCGCTACCGCCGCGCTTCCGAATTCGGTTGTCTCTTCGCTCTGCTGGATGAGAACGAATGAAAGTACACCCGAATTAAACCCGGCCGCACACCGGACACCCATAGTAGTGTTTAAGCGTAATAACGCTAAACAGTAACTACGCGACAATCTAATCTTGTTTTGCGGAACGTTACGGCGAGACGCGTTGCGTTATTCCTAGTTACCGTATTAATTGTATTTCGTAGACGGCACGACTTCGGGCCAGTTGGCGGGGCGCGCTTGGTTCCGAATTAATTAACTGGCTCGAATGGCAGCGGCGGCGGCGGCGGCCGATACAAACGAGATACCGTCGCGATTTCCCTCCCCTGATTTCGCACGATACACGTCGACGGGCAGGCGTCGCAGAGTCGCGGACGAGTACGACGCGCGTTCTCTCGACTCGAAAGACGCGAATCGCTATCGAAGGTACCTTGAGCTAACGATCGCACGATGTGATATTTTAGTAATGTGCTCTCTCAGGCGTTTAGTGTATATGTACATATAGCGAAGACCACTCTCACTAGTCACTTCTCAATTAGTTGGAGTCCGACGGGACTAGCCGCAATCATGTGATAAGAGTCGATTCCATCTAGCGTGTGCACACGCGCTGTGCACACGCGCGAGTCACGGAGACGCCGGAGCCGAGGAGTACTCGCTACGTTAACGCGGCGTTAACGTTAATGCGAAAACCAAAGCCGAGGGGTAGTTTCGGTCCCCTCCGCCACGGATTCTCTCCCTTCGCGCGCGCTTCGCACGCTCGACGCGAGTCACTTCGAGACGCGTTTCTCTTCTTTACCGTGATGTCATCTCCTTCGGCGCGGTTCTCTCATCGCGCGAAGAAGACCCAACCGCGGCCATATTGGATTATGGCGTCGGAAGTGAGAAATCGGGTGAATTTTAAGCGGGATACACGGAGTGCCCGATTATTCGCAGCCACAACTCGCGCAAATTTCTTTTTCCTCAGGATGTGACTTTGTTTTTTCTTAACGAAAGTGTCGAGAGGTTTCGATAGTCTCCGACTTCTTGTGAACGCTCGAAAAGCGAGGCTTTGAGGGCGAACGTAAATGGGCAAACGTAATTACTTTCTTCAATCAATCTCAAAGAGGGTTTGTTCTCAGCAGAATTGTTTAGCTTCAGAGGTGCGTTATGGGAAATTTTTAAGTTTAACTGCAGAAATAACGATCTTTCCTGATAGTTTTGTTAATGAAATTCACTGTTAAAAGGGAAAGAAGCTCTTCTACAAATGGATTAGTAAAAATGCTTCTGATCAAGCCAGTGAAATTGGCATTTTACCGACAATCTGAGTGAATATTCGTTGATTCCCAAGTTTCCATTGTGTGAAATCTTTAATATACACAAATCCCTTATAAATCGTATCAAAGCCAACTTTCTGCGTGCGCAGCGATGGAATTAACGGCTTCTGTTCTCCTAGCGTGCGCTGGTCTGTGTTTGCAATTTTCATCAACATCGGGGCAACATTCGTTGCCATTAACTGATTCTTTCAGCGAGATTTCCTCAATTGCAGTGCCGCACTTGTAACTGTACCACCAGTTACAAGTGTAGCATTTCGGTGAAAAGTACACTTTATTATACTTTAGAGAGTAATGCTGTGTAAATAATGGCTGCGAATTATCAGATACCCTGTACACGTCCATGTAAATTGGTTTTTTCTTTTTGTAATCCACTCGCGCTCGAGAATATTGATCAGCAAAAAGTTACAAACAAAAAGTTTCTTTTAATCCACGTATTACAATTCAATCTATGCATATATAAGTTGTTCCACGCTTTCAACGGAACGGACAAACTTATGACATGATTTGATCGAGATTTACGGCTACGGTTTGTTGAATAACGGCGATATGTGGCGAAGCATCAATTTGTTTCAACTTGTGAAAAAATAACTTCAAAGGAGGATTTAGCGCTCGCAGACGTTTAATACGACTGCATGGAGGAAGCAGAAATCTCAATTCATGCTTCGATGTTACCAAAGATCAAAGCCAAAAATCGCGGTTCCTGAATTAATTACTCGGCACATGATTTCCGAATATTTCTAAATGCAATTAGTGTCGTCATATAACAATATGATGAATAATACGTGTAAAAGTATTCCAAAAGCAAGAATAACAATTTAAGAAATCAAATTTCTCAACATCAACAATGTGCTCACGACGGAGACGTAGTCAAGTCGCTTTATTATGATTAATTAATCAATTCGAAAACTTAGATTACATCAATACGATTAGGAAACAACGCGTGACGCGAGTAACTTTCGACTAATTCCAACCCGAAATGCACCAAAGTAAATCGCCCCGCCGCGGCCTTTATTTAACGCTACCGGCAAAAGTGCCGTTGACGCGTGTGACACGAAGCACCGCGGTTGATGTTTCGAATGATTGGCAAGACTGCGACAGAACACGTCGAAAATCGGACAAATCCGCACGATCGAACACACACACACACGCGCGCGCGCGCGCATGCATACATATATACAAACATACACGGTGGACTCGTTTATAAACTCGCTCGAACTTACATCGAATTCCGGGAATCAATTAATCACAACGCGTACGCGCGACCCTCCGCATCACGTTAGCTCGCGTGATACCCAGTCGTCTTTCAATCGAACTCCGGCAAAACGTACCTACCGGCCGAATGCAGCGGCATAATATATTTATTGCAACCGTTGCGCCGCGCCGCGCCGCGCCGCGCCTTCGTGCACGTACGAGACGCTTGCGGATAGTTTTTGGTTCGCACGAATACTCATACTTTCAACGCCGGCGATGCGGCGCGATATCGGGACGCTTGTGGAGCTGTAGGACGTCCGAATCAACCATCTTCCCCCGAGTCCGTGACGTGTCGCGATTTGACCGGAATCACGCCGCCTTCGGTCACCCCTGAAGAATGAACCCGGAGAGAATGAGTAATTTAAGAGCAAATTAGGTACTTTAATTGACTCTTAAATTGAATTGACGCTTTCTCTCGGACTGTCTCGGCAAAACTCGGGCTCTTCCGTTCGATAAACGCACTCCCCTTCGATCGTCGAGTACGTTGCGAGATCGGGCGAGATCCGGTCGTCCGTAAGTACATCGTGCGATACACTGTATAATTTCATTAGCGAGCGTTATTTAAATCTACGGGCGTATTTTACACAGGCGTGCACCGCGCATCCGTCTCACTTACGGCCTACGCGATGAGAAATAGCACGACGCTGAGCGTCGCCGCGCGACTCGATCCGATGGCCGGCATGATGTTTCGTGTCCTTTAGAAACAAGGGACGCCTGCTTCCTCGGATATTTTCTTAGGGTATCACGGGTATATCCCCTGCCGTCTTGCCCGTCCGTCGACTCGCGCGCGTTCTCTTGAAGTTAAGTTCGCGCCGTTCGTTCGGAAATTGCTCTTGGTTGAATGTCGACTCCCAGAAATCACGGACTAACCGGATGGTTCAGGCGTTATGGAATATATTGGGCATTTTAAACCACGTTTAAAGTTATAGCTACAACACCAAGTAATATATACAAATATATACAAATATGTATATACGTACATATATATTTGTATATATACAGAATCTAACGCATATATATGTACATATACATATATATGTACACACACACACACACACACATATATATGCATATGTATATATATACATATATATATATATATATATATATACATACATATATATATATATATATATATATATGACGATAATATTATATATGAAAATATATTTAATGAATGTTCCTATATTTATACTATAAGTATATAAAAACTAAGTGTATTATATTGATATTCGATGGCGATTTCAGGTTTTTACCAAAACTTAAATGTCTGTTTAGATAGTAGCTACTATCGAATTAGTATAAAAGGCTGGAAGAGCGAGAACGTGAGAGGACGCGAGGAGACGGGGGGAGGAAGAGAGAAAGATATAGAGTGAGAAAATGGAAAGGAGAGGGAGACGTAGCGTAGCGAGGCGACAAATTTCTGAATCCTGAGAAACGTGAGAGAGACGGAAAAGAGAGAAACACGTAGGAACACGTACATTAAACGGGTTTGCGTGTGTCGACGGCGAGGCGAGGGTCTTCCTATACTGACTGAACGATCAGATGTGATATATGCATAAGGATTAATTATTTACTCTAATCATATATATATATACACATATATATATATATATATATATATGTATATATATGTATGTATATGTAATTAATATTATTAATATGGTTATGATATACAAACATTATATCTATATATTGTGTATAGGTAGATAGGAACATATACAATGTTTTTAATGGTTTATCTATGTTCCGAGGATATATGCTAAGTGTATTTAGATAGGAAGCTGTAAGAGGGTCTCTCGCCGTTAATGTTTCATCGATAGAGAGACCTCCGCTAGTGATACAATTCACGCCGGAAAATCTTTCATTGCGTATTTTCGCGTATGAGTACCTTCGAAGAGCGGCCCCGTATTCGCGGCCGAAGATATTGATACACAATATCGGCCATAATGTAATGAATGTTTTGTTGTAATGTTGTTTTCGCTAGAAACGGACGTTCTCACGCTGCTGCCTGAGCGCGTTCGTCGTCTCGAGGAGTGTTAAAGAAGGTCGTCGATAAGTTTAGTTATTATCCGCAGAGGAAACACAGAGCGGCACCCCGATTTGCGCGGGGTTAACGCGCGTCTCTCTCGGCTGGTCGTTACTTTGGCCGTGATATTTTCCGAACGATGTTTACGAACTCTCCGCGAAGCAACGTTGCGCCGAATACCAAACGATTCGCGCAATTGTCGAAGATTCTCCGACTAATTTAAAATTCTCCCGACAGAGGATCGGATTTTACAGCAGACCGGTTGCAAAGTCCGCCCACGGAGGAAAAGTTCAGATATTTTCCATGCGAGTTATAAGTTCTCACGATACAGAAATACGTAGCAGAACGGTATCCCTTCTTTTCGTCTAATTTCTTACGCCGGCTTCGCTCGAATTTAGGACCTTTTCGATCGAGATACAGATCAGACAATCCAATATCTCTGAAATATTCGAAATCGTTCTATCGTCTCGCAAATAGAGGCGTTTTCATTAATTGTACGGCGCGAAATTAGGCAATGCAGGCTCTTCCCTCGCGAATTCACACGGCTAGCTCGTAGAATGCAAAAGAAGGTGGATGAGGGAGGAAGAGGGGGAGGGTGATTTCTGGGAGTGTTTCGATTTTCACGCGTTCCGTGCAATAACAGTTTGCTCAATCCTCGGTGTCCGTCGGTCCGTCCGTACGGAACGACTACTCGTAGGTTAAAAAGACAAAAAAAAAAGAAGAGAAGGAAGGAGGCGGCAGAAGATGAAAATGCGCAAGCATTATAATAACGCACGCGTATGTAGGACGCGAAGCGACAGTAGAGAAAGTAGCTCGACTCGTTATAGTAGCCAGACATTTTCGAACCTAATTAGCCGAACGGACTTTATCTCCTTTTTCGAAACTTCCTTCGAGTCTCTCTCGGTGTCTTTGGTGTCTATTCTAAAGAGATTTAAAGTGAAAAAAAATACAACACACACACACACACACACACACACTCGCACACGCGCTCGTGTGTGTGTGTGTGTGTGTGTGTGTGTGTGTGTGTGTGTGTATGTGTACGTGTGTGCGCGCGTGTGCGTATACATACATATGATATATGTACGCACACGCGCGCGTACACACATAAAAAAAATAATAAGCGGAAAAGTTAAGCGTCTCTAGCCACGGTTTATGTAATAACTAAGGAACCTAATCTAACTCGGAACCTTTTTTTCATCGGCGTGGTTGCAAAATGCAAAATTCACACGCGGTCGTGCTTTGTCCCCGCCCCGAACCCCTACCCCCCCCCGCAGCGCCTTGCGACGTCCCGAGGTCTTCAAAATTGCGGACGGGATGGAACAATTCACGGATGCACGCGACGACGCAGCCTGCGCGATTGCGACTTTTAGCGGTATCAAGCATCATCGCCTTCGACGAAAGATCCGTTGTTACTTCCTCTTTAAACATGCCGCCCCGTTGAACGTCGGCTGATCAGAGGCCTAGCGTCCTACTTGTTGCAAAAAGAAAGGGGAGGGTCAACGTGTCCCTCTCTCGTCGCGCGTATATTGCTTTCCTCCACGATATATATATATATATATATATATATATATATATATACGCGATACTCCGATTATCTCCGATAGAAACGCTTATTGAAAGATTACGAAATCTCCTGATGAGAGGTAGTCGACCATATTTAGTTGATGCGTCTTTGTCACATCGCTGGGATGTGTCAATCTGGGGTGCACACGCTTTACTCTTCCTGCGTTCAAGCGAAGACTCGAGACGAAAGAAGCCCACAGACGAGAGCGTGTTCTCTGGGAGAAGAATGTATTAGAAGTGTCGCAGTACGATATTTTACGTTCGCTACGGCCGCTCTCGGCCTGCCGATGCAAAAATCACTCGAAATCCCCAGGCCTCGAGAAGGCCTGCCTGCCTGCCGACATATACAAACGCACAGTTCTACTCTCGAAACATCCGCGTGAAGGAGAATTCGCGCGATAAAGGCAAGGCTCCGCAAGGCAGCGCCCGGTGTGGATTCCGCGTTTAAACACGAACGAAAGTCGATTTTGCAATCACTTCGCCGTCGCGGTGGTGAATTATTAAGTCGTGGCCGTATTATCATAATTGTTTGTCGTACCTACCGTTAGATAATTAATTGTAATTTAATAACTAGCGTAATTATAACAATAACACACTATACAAAGCGGCGTCGCGGATGCGCGCGCGTGCGCGCGCACGGCGAGACGCGCTCGAGTCCGCGTGGCCGCGCGTGGATGTTAGAGATATTTTTCAACTTGTACTAAATGTGATAAACCGATGAATTGACAATGAGCAATCTAACTGTAATATATGAATATTATATATTACATATATATACATACACACAAATATTCTATATATATATAATATTACGCGCGGCATACACACGTACACACAAATATTGTATATGTATATATGTGTGTGTGTGTGTGTGTATGTGTGTACACACACGCACATGCACATATGTATACATATATTGTATGCATACATGTCTGTCGTACAAGCCGTAATTAGGATTTACTGTAGCTAGTACGTGTTAGCTTATAAACGGACACACATTCGTAAATGGCAGATGGCGGAATGATGCGTTTGAGGGAAGAGAAAGAGAGAGATAGATAGAGAGAGAGAGAGAGAGAGAGAGAGAGAGAGAGAGAGAGAGAGAGAGAGAGAGAGAATGAGAAAGATAGAGGAGCTCGCGAGATACAGAGCGAAGAGTAATATCGTATGCCGTCTCGAAATCTGTCCACGAATTTTCCACTGGCGCTGGGCGCTGTCGCGCAAAAGTGAAGAACGCGTCCGACCCTCCGGCTCTCTTCGGCTAACTAACTAATTAATTAAGAGAACTTGGAGCAACGTGCGAAAACAATGTCTCGCGAGTCTTTGGCGCGCTGCCGCTGTAACGAGATTTACAATCACATCGCGATTTAAACGGTCTACGTAACAACGACAACGATAACGCATTAAAACAAATGGAATCATCCTCCTGCTGTGTGAGAGAGAGAGAGAGAGAGAGAGAGAGGGGGGGGAGAGAGAGAAAGAGAAGATCATTCTCACGTTACATAAGAAATTAACCCTTCCATCGAGATATCTCGAGAGTCGACCCATCGACCGCTTTCGGAGTAACGTCCACTCGGGAGGATCCGAATGATCCTTGCGAGAGTCCTTGCGTTCGAGAGATACGATAATCCTCGTGCTCGGATCACGAGACGGCCAACGAGCGGGAAGAAATAGGACACGCTCCGGTGAAAAGGGTTAATTTTTTAAGTTGCCGATTCCTTAGTCTCGTAAGTCTCGTTTCAATGGCAATTTCGAGCACACGTTACCATATCGGCGAGGTAGAGAAATGGACGTCGTGCCTCGGCATCTCGTCTGCGCGCGGCCATTGAGATCGGTCCATGGCATCAGTCGTGCAGCCTCGCGAGCATGTGTCGCGCGACGACACGTTCTCGGGGAGTGCGTTCGATATACAATATATTACGTGTATGTGTAAACGGCCGTTGGTACAAAACTGCGAATCACACCTGAATCCGATCCGTGATCGACGATCGATCGACCAAGTTGACAAACGACTATGAGACGACGAATTAATTGTAGGTGTTCTACGAGCTATTTAGCGCGGCGCCCCACGTCATTGGTACGCTTTAAAGAACGGGGGACATAAAGTATTGTGTGAGATAAGCACTATTATCGGTATATTAATATACATTGTAACCAATTGTTGTCTACGATATAATGTTATTTTTCTAATTCATATTCAATTGTTATTGTTGAGAGAACGAAAGAGCGCGAGGATGAATGGAAACAGTGGTTGACAGTGACTGAGCGAGCGAGTGGATACGAGTGAGTGAATAAGTGAATGAATGACTTGGCGAACGAATGAGCGAAGGCACGAATGCATGAGTGACTAAACGAACGAACGGGTGAGTGAGTGAACGAGTGAACGAGCGAACGAGTAAGTGAGCGAGTCAGTGAGCGAGTGAGTAGAGGGGTGAAGGGAGGGACAGAGAAACGCAGAGTAAGGTGCAGTACGAGAAGAAGAGAAAAAGAAGAAAGAAGAAGGGAGACAAAAGGAGGAGAGCGAAAAGAGAGAGAGAGAGAGAGGGGGGGGGAGAGAGGTTGATATTGACATGCATGAGGGAATGCGAGAGCGAAAAATACGTACGAATGAAAGGTGGCAGGAAAAAAAGCACATCGAATAATGTACTCGACCGGGATAAAATCTCTTGACTTTCCATTTCCATTTGATTCCCTTTCGAACACGCTCACATCGATCGCGTACACGTACTCGTTTGGTATATTTCCCAAGTGTCGACGGCAACATTCTTGCACAGATGCAACAGTGACGTGCGCGCGAGACGCAATTACGAATTGATATTATTATTTACGTCTCTCTCCCGCTCCGCCGAGTACGATCGAATAATGTCGCCGCGCTTCGTGCGCGTCGCCGCCGACAGGAATTCTTCAACTTGGCACTCGGGAACTTCGCGACTTGAATTTTAGTAGTTTATAGCGGCTGTTTCTCTCGCATTCACACACACACACACACACACACACACACAGCCACCGCGCGCGCGCGCGAGACCGCCGAATCGAACTTCCGCCGTCCCAGTTTCGCGCTCGTCCCGCACAGTTTGTTTCCCCTTGTACAAGTGCTACCTACCCGGCTCTCGCCGGCTACGTTCTCCAGTTTCCGCGGAAGAGATCGAAATCACGCGGGGCACCCTCGCCGTGGGACGACGAGTACACGAGTGGACGATGATGACGCGCGATCGAGGCTGCGCCGTCTCAGTGCGCCGATTTGTGATACGCCAAGTCGCGGGCACATAAGTATTGTATTTTTTGTAAGGCTTCTATACGCCACAAATTGTGATAACTGAGCTCGCGACCATGGGATCGCTCCGAGAATGGACGATGGATCGGCGTTTCAGACACCGGCACGCGGGTGCACGATAGAAGAAAAGAAGAAGAGAGAAGGATAGGAAGAGAAAAACTGAGGTGCAGAGAGAGAGAGAGAGAGAGAGAGAGAATGAGGGGGAGGGAAAGAGAGAGAGAGAGAGAGAGAGAGAGAGAGAGAGAGAGAGAGAGAGAGAGAGAGAGAGAGAGAGAAGGAAGATCGAGAGAAAGGGAGAGAGAATGAGAGAATGAAAGAAGGAGAGCGAGAGAAAGGGAGAGAGAATGAAAGAAGGAGAGAGCGAGAGAAAGGGAGAGAGAATGAGAGAATGAAAGAAGGAGAGTGAGAGAGAGAGAGAGAGAGAAAGACAGAGAGAGAGAGAGAGAGAGAGAGAGAGAGAGAGAGAGGGGGAGAGAGAGAGAGAGTGCGTGCGTGCGTGCGTGCGTGTGTGTGTGTGTCAGAGAATGAAAGAGGGAGAGAGAGGGAGAGAATCCTATAAACGATTCGGCGGGTTCTCCTTTATTTCTCTCCTTAAATGGTGCGAATCTCGACTATGCCTAGGAGGAAGGTACACGCGCGTCTCTCGATTCTCCAAATTTCGATTTCGCTGCGGTAAACAGCGCTACCGATCGACCGCTCTGTACCTTCTTTCGCGGCGTCACGAGTGCCGTTCGAATACTTTAGATCCAAGAGATTCACATTAACCGACCTGGCTCGATCTTAAGGTTTTGAGCTTTACGAATTGTTTGACTGCTCGGAAGAATTCTATGCGCTATTTTCAACGTGTGCCAAAGAAAAAGGAAGAAAAAAACGAAAACTGTCCTTCCTGATTGAATACAATGTATGTAGGAAATGTTTTTTAACCGCTTCGGAATATGCTTCTCCTCCTTTGTTCTCGATTTCTTGTTTGACGGTGCTCTTTTTTTCTTTTCAACAAACGCCAGAGAATACGATGATTTTGTCAGTGTTCCGCGTCTATTAATTTAACGTGTACGCCCGACGCGACAGGCTCGTGTCGTCCTTACGTGTAAGAAAGCAGGATAGAGTCGTGAGACGATTTGACTTCAATTTGCAAAGTAGCGGTCGTAGAGAGTGTTAGAGGACAGTACGAAAGGGATGAACGCTGCCTTGTACTCTCATTTGTTCGTTACAGCTGTCGAGTGTGTATCGTCGGTGAAGTATCGCTCGTAGGTTGCCTCGTTTAATTATTGTTACCTAATCGAAGCGAACATTCGCCGAGTCTCTCGGAAGAAGTGCGCGATGGAGAGATATCGTTATGCTGGTAACACGCTGGTAACGTTGCTGCTGAGACACACACACACATACACACACACACACACACACACACAGACTCGAAAACTGTTATCCATTTCTGCCTGGAATCATCGAACGATCGCTCGCAAATCAACGCAACATATGAAAATCGAGTTGACCTGAAATCAATTAAGTTTCTCAGAACTCGCAGTTAGAGCCGCACGAGCGCAGCCAATGGTAGAGACCTGTCAATTCCGTGTTTAAATCATACGGGACGTTTCTTTTGTTTCACTTCGTCGAAACATTTACCTTACCTTACCGAGGGTTGTCAGATCGCGTTAGATGACGGTTCTGTAATTTCTGCAAATGGTACAAAAACGCCGCGATTCGGTTGTGTAAAGTTACTTGACTTGAAGGCCTTAATATAATCACGAGCCTCCGCGCGAATTTCAATATTTGCCAAATGTTAATTGTGCAATCTCACCATTTACTTGCCTCACACACGTTTAACGATACATGAAATCTTATTCTGACCGTATATATGTACACACACAAAAGGTTTTAATACGGCATCGGACGCGCGACGTCGCGCATTCGCCGATAGGATTTTATCGACACATGACGCGTGTAAAACGAGATCACGCGTAATTTCGGGCGCGTTCCTCGTGTGTCCTCGATTTCGTTGAAGAAGCTTGACGAACTCGGGATGGGAGCTCGATGTGTCTAAATGATCATGACAGTCGCAGAGACGAACGGTCAATGGGACTCTTCGAGTCCCCACCGCTGGATACAATGCGAAAGCTCGATTTATATCCAGCGATCGTATACAAATAGAGAACAACGACTCGGCGAACGATTCGACGAGAATGCGCGAATGAATTCTACAAATTTTGAACGGGACTACGTTAGTTGTGTAATTAGCGTCGCCGCGTTTTTGTGATATACTTTAAATCCGCGGGTCTGCGAGCGCCTGCGTGTGTATGCACGTTGTTGTTGAATCTGGTGTCCACGATGCCAAAAGATTGTAAGTCATAAGATTGTAATAAAGTTGTGCGTAAGGTCATATGATAATGCGTCAATGATAAATGAAATGGCGAACGTCTGGCGGTGATAATCGTTATTGCTATATCTCGTAACGTTTAATGTAATATCAGTGTCATGCAAAAAAAAAAAGAAAAAAAATTGAGCGGCTGAAGCTCCTCGGTGTTGTGGGTATGCGTACTCGTTCCTAGCAACTCGTATGACAATTACTATTCGATACTACTCATAACATTGCATTGATCTACTTTACTCTACGTACACTTTAAAGATAAATAAATACATTCTGTCCAATCTCACCTATACCTATGACGTCTATGTGTGTTCTTTCTTATCGATATATATATATATATATATATATATATATATATATGTACTACTAATATATCCCAATCTAATGAACGGAAGAATGGATTTACATTTCGAAGGGGATGATCGTATTATTATCTCGGATTATCATTTGCTCGTAAATGATTATTAAGATGTTAGGAGGTTGAATTAGTTCTGCTCCCCGGATGGCTTTAGTAACAAGTTAATGGTTAGTGCGAATGTTGAAATTTGGCCGGTCACACTGAAAGATTTGGCATATGACAGTTTGCGCGCTATTGTTACTGATAGTTTTATTGTTTATACCCGTAATCCTAAAATGGATCGTACAAAATTGCATTTTCCACATTCATTACTTTTTTTTGTTTGATTTGAAAAAATCGGCAACTCATGAAGCTCATGAGAAATGCTTGTTACAATTTATGGTGATCAAGCTCCAGCGTATTCCAACTGTAAATTTTTGTTTCAACGATTCAAAAGTGGTGGATTTCGATGTAAGTGACAAAAAACGTACTGGGCAACCAAAATAATTCGAGGACTCTGAATTGCAAGCATTATCGAATGAAAACTCCGTCCAAACGGAGAAACAATTGGCTGAGCAACTCAATGTCGATAAATCAACAATTTCTAAATGCCTACACGCCATGGGAAAAATTCGAAAGGCAAATAGGTTCCACATGAGTTGAGTGAAAGTGCCATTGCAAATCGTTCAAATATCGCTATGTCTTTGCTTTCCAGACAGAAAGAAAGAGTTTTTTGTGGCGATGTGTAACTGGAGATGAAAAGTGGATTAATTTTAATAATCCAAAGCGAAAAAATCGTAGCTTGATCTAGGACAACCATCAACATCGACACCAAAACGGAACATTCACGGTCACAAAGCAAGCTCTGTATTTGGTGAGATATGGAAGATGTGGTGTATTATTATGACCTTCCAAAACCGAATGTTACCGAAATAGTTACGGGAGAGCCGTGCCAGCAACAATTGAACAAATTGAATGATGAATTGATGTAAAAAAGGCCAGCGATAACCAGCGATAGACTCAAAGTGATTCTTTTGCACGATAATGCTCGTCCACATGTTTCTTCAATCGTTAAACAAACATTGTTAGAGCTCGAATGGGAAATCCTTCCGCACCTAGACTCTTCAGACCTAATATCATTTGATTATCATCTATTCCGATCGATGCAACACGCTTTGGCAGATACACACTTCGATAATTACGAGGTGCAAAAATGGCTGTCTGATTGAATTGCTTCGAAAGACAGATCATTCTATCGTCGCGGAGTCGCTATGTTGCCAAAAAGATGAGAAAAAGTCACGGCTAACAACGTAAAATATTTTGATTCATGTAAATTTAACCGTTTCTTTAAAATAAAGATAAAAAAATTGACAAAATAAGACCAGAATTCAACCTCCTAATAGTTGTGTCGCGCCAATGTACCGTCAAAAAGTTGTCTCGCGATAGAAAGAAAAAATTCTCATTCTTTGTTGGTTATTGGTGTAAATTTTTCGTTGAAATTGTTTCTATTGTGTGCACACCAAACAGAACAATGACTCTTTGTCCCGATGAACGTATCAGGTGCTGAACTTAATTTCCGACCTTCTTCTGCTTAAAAAAACGCATTTATTTCAAGGACAAAATGAATTAACATATTTAATCAAAATGTCTTCCATCATTTTCTGTGACCTTTTCCCATTTTTCTGGCAAAAATTGAATTCCACATCGATAAAACTTCTTGTCTTTTGAAGCGATTCCATCATTGACCTAATTTTGCACATCTTGGAAAGTAGAAAAGTATGTATCTTCAAGGGCGTGTTGCATCGATCGAAATAAGTAATCGGATAATCGGATGGGCCAGATCTGAAGAATAGACCAGATGTGAGAGAACCTCCCATTCCATTCTATTCTATCAGTGCTTGTTGAACAGTTCTTGCAACATATGGCCGAGTATTGTCGTGCAAAAGAACGACTTTTCTTCGATTATTGGCGATTGATGGCCTTCTTTACATAAATTCCTCGTTCCGATTGTTGCTGCTAACGGTCAATTATAACTGTTTCATTTGGTTTCAATAGCTCATGGTACATTACGCTTCCCTAATCCCGTCAAATATACAGCATTATCTTGTGACTATGAATATCCCATTTGGGCGTCGAAATTGATGGTTGGTTCGAGTCCTTGCGTTTCGAATTATCGTAACGATTCCATTTTTCGTCGTCGGTCACGATTCGTCACGAAACCTCTTTTTTTTAATGTCTTGCGAGCAAAGAACTAACGATGAAAAAACGATTAGAGATTGTAACATCAGTCAGTTCATATGTGGTACTTGGTTTCCTTCTTCATGATCGAGTCTTTCCCATGGCGTGTAGACGTTTTGGAAATATTTCTATCGGTGACATTTAATGCTTCTGCCAATTCTTTAGTTGTTTGAAATAGATTTCCATTCAATAATGCTTGCGATCCGGCGTCTTCAAACTTTTTTGGCTGATCTGAACGTTGTTTGTCTTTCACGTTAAAATCACCACTTTTGAATTTTTGAAACCATTCTTTGCAAGATGCTTCCGATGAAGCAGCATCACTACAAGCTTCACTCAGCAATTGATGAGTTCAGTTTCAGTTGGATCTTTCTTCAAATCAGAGTAGCGAAGAAACACTTGTCGAAATAACTCTTTGTTACGTTCCATTTTCCATCGAATAAAATGAATCGTTGTGTACTGAATTTTATTAAAAAATGTCAAACCTTCTTTTCAGCTGTCAGTCGCGACATTCGTTGCTGGAGTGCCATATATTCGTGAGAGTCGGAAATTAAGTTCGGTACTTAATAATAATATATATGATAATCGTGACAACGATCTGTCAAATTCCTTTTCTAACTTATCCCTCTCTATAATCTATTTCTGTTCAAGAATAATTCGATACAAGTAAAGCAAATATATCTCATAGACTTCGATGTAAGGAGAGATTTATAAAAAAAATATTAAGCAAGAAATTAAAAGATATATCAGATAACAATGAGTTTTACTTCAGTTACATATTGTGTTTACATAAATCCATAAAGGAAGCAGTTTTTGTTGTGTTCTGTAATAAAAATGTAATAAAAAATATCTATATACACATTTACGTAAATTAAAGATAAAGTTGCATTCTTTTATTGTCGTGCTTTTAACAAAAGTAATAAAAATATTCTATAATCTTTTAAATTACTTTGTTACTCGTCTCTATGATTTTTACACGATATATAGATAAAATATTTGTCCATATCCATCTGCTCATGAAATCGTGCATGTATCGTTGCGTACACGTATCAGTCTTTAGTATTATAATAATTTTTCAATTAAACATCACATTTAGTTTGGAAGATATTAATCACAAAAATTAAAGAAAAGAACACGATAATATCAAGGATACCATTTATATGAAGAGTGTCAACTTTAACTGCAAACTCTCAACTTTCCAACGGTCAATCTTTTTCTAATTACAATAAGCAGTTAGACAATATTTTAATGTATATATAATGTAAATTTCATCGAATTCTCATGAAATCTATTTCATGATGCAACTGTCTTAAACGATCGGAAAGTTGTCGAAAGTTGGATGGACTGAACCTTGGTCAGAGATTCTCCACCAATCGGTCGCTTCAAGTGGAGGAAACGAGAGAACGAGGTATAAAAGAAGCAACTATACATTCATTTCATTAATTTTTTGTTTCAACGGTACTACATAATTCCTTCTCGGTTCGATCAGTTTCTTTCTTTTACAATATGCTTAATACTCGAACATTTAATCTCGATTTCGTATCTCTTTCACCTAAAACGTGCCCTCAATAATGTCATGGTTACGGAGTATTTTCATCTGTTACATCTGTCAGAGGCTAAATTCTACTTGGCAATCGCGTCGGCGTAGGTGAACGTCATTCTGTTTCTAATGTCCATTGAAAAACAAGAATAGAATGACGCGATCGCCAAGTGAAACTGAGCCATAATCGGCGCACGGAAAAATATGTACGCTCGCGTATCTATTTCCCTACCTACCCTATCTATTATATTCGTTAATATTTCTTTTATTTATTCATGTATATCAGCAATAGAAAAAGGTTAATCAGGGCGAATTGGAAAGTTTACTCTAACCCACGTTACACGTCCCAATGAACGTGATTTGTTCTGTTAATTAATATATGATTACACGATTACATTTTCCTTACTGTTAGAGCAAAAGCTGCCTATGATCTAACGATTATTATATCCTTTAATATATATCTTTCCTCTTTTTCGTTTGTTTTTCTTGTATTGTTTGTTTCGCTTTTTGTTTGCACATGCGCACGCGCGTACTCACATATACACGCACACGCACACGCACACGCAGAGGGTATCCTGAAATTCGCACTCACGGAGTGCACCTCGTGTGCGATTTTCTGTATCAGAAAACGCAACTTTTTCCTACGGCAAAGTTACATGCGAACAATAGTTTTAAATGAGCAATTTAAAATTCCACGAATTTCAGAGTTGTAAGTTGCGCGTGAATCAAGGGCAGTATGCGCTCGCAAATAACGGAATCGCAAGTCATCGTGCGAGACAAACCATTTTTCTCGCATTTTGCAAAAAATTTATCACGAACCCACACGTGCGTAATATCTGAATATTACCATCATTTTAAGAGAAACATTATTTAATATTTAAAGACTCGGCTATACGGAGAAAAGGCAACGGAAGCATTTGCCGGAAATATACTGCACATGGACAAAACGTGGATGGTTGTGGCAAAAGAAGTTTAAGAAATTTCAATGACAGAGTCAGAAAGCTGAGAATCAATTGTATCATTTCGTCAGTTTATCCACAGCACATGTGAATTATATGCTATTCCATAATTCATCGTGTTTTGCAACACGATCGCATGTATCCATATTGTCTTGAATAGTTGTATAATCTTTTGTAAAATCCTTGGAAAATTTTTGTAAAGTTTTTAGCAAAATACAAGATTACATATCCAATATAAGTCGTCATGTCGGCGACTGCAAAAGATATATTATTCTTGATCCACACATAATATAGGATGCATGAACTTTACGAAACAAGTACTTTTACTTAAAAATTATCGTTCGAAAGAAATTTTACCAAAGGAGATAATTACATTCTCTGGTACGGAAAATTGCACAGTATTCTCGCAGTGGGCGTCAATCTTAGGATACTTTATATATGTATATACGGGACATATAAAAAATTCCAGGACTGCAAAATGTCTCGAAAAAAAGTTCTATAAAAAAATGTCTCGAACAAAAGTCGTAGGGTTTATATTTATTGGCCTTATCAGTTTGATCTCGAATGGCGTCGCTAAATTCAGGTCGAGATTGCTTTAAACTTTTTTAAGTAGAACTCCCTATTTTTATAAGATACCCTATATGTGTATGTATAGGACGTATAAAAAATTCTGGGACGACAAAATGTCTCGAAAAAAGAAGTTCTATAGAAAAATGTCTCGAACAAAAGTCGTAGGGTTTAAATTTATTGGCCTTATCAGTTTAACCTTGAACAGCGTCGCTAAATTCAAGTCAAGATTGCTTTGAGCTTTCTTAAGTGGAACACCCTATTTTTTTTATTGTACATTCTTCTTTTGGGACCTTTCCAAAGTATTATAATTTTATCCTTTTTGGAGCAGCTGTCTCAAAGTTGTCGAGCTTTTTTATAATGAGATATAGCTTCACCCAAATTAAATAAGCAGAGATTTCTCTATTATCGTATTATAGTGTATGGAGAAGAGGATGATAGGTAATGTGTGTGGAGTATGGGGTAAAGTAGGAGTAGGATATGATGGAAGTATGAGGAGAGGGTGATAATCAGCTTGCCCCCCACTATTCGCTTGTGCACTATTCAGTCTCAGTCTGACTCTCATCCTACATATCCCGTACGAACAGCCCTTCTAAGAGCTGATTACGTGATGTGCAAAGTCGAATCAAGCAGCTTCCTCGCGAGGTACATCGGGCAATGCTAATGCTGATGGCGATTAACTAATTTGAGATCATTCTTGTATCTAAACAATTGGTCCGCACCCAGTAAATACCAATATTTCAAGTAACTGATACGCACCCTCATCAAAGCACCATATAGTATAATACGAGTGATAATATAAAAGGGTTATAAGAATATGTAAAATAGAGGATTCCTTATTTTAGAACATTCAAGGTGATCTTGACTTTGGCAACGCCGCTCTGGGTCAAACTTTAATTGAGGTAAATAGATCTTCTCAAACTCTACAACTTTTACTTGAATTTTTTTTTTATATATAAAATTTACATTGTCCGAGATATTTCGCCGTCCCGAAACTTTTCGTACAGCCTATATGTGTGTATATGTATGCAAGGTGTATAAAAACTTCCGCGACGACGCGTAAACAATGGTTGGTCGTAGCATCCAATACTGATCGCTGCTAAGAAATAATCAATCACTTTCTATGCGACTTCACCGTCCCACATGCGTCGCGCATGCTGGCTCGTCAATCTTCTTTCAATAATAATTCGATATTTTATGTAATTGTTTTAAAAGTGGAACAGGACTTTTTCAGTCTAACCAGTTTTACTTGCGCTCGAATGATTACGCGCCGTCTTGCGTGGGACACCCTGTATAATAACACTGTATAATATACACGGTGAAAGCCCAAGCATGCACATGTATTCTAAATACCTGCGTTATATCAATATATCTTTATTACACCGTGACGTGTCGCGTATTTATTGTTCTAAACTGGCAGATCGAAAGCGTATACATATACATATACATATATCTCGTAATGTACGTAAACGTGGCTCAGTGTACGTCGCTTCGTTTGGCCTCTAGTTGAAAATGCGATGGACAATCGATATCAGTGACTAAGCGTGAAACATGACTAGCTTGAAACGGCGATTCCATTGACGCGACGCGTGCGGTGTTCCGGCGATTAATTGCTGCTGCATCGGCGGCATTTTGTTTTGCCCTGCAATTTGTTTCGCCCAACAATAGTCTCGGACTGCGGTATCAGAATATCTGACAACAATTGTGCACAGGCTGTGTCCACTTATCTGGGCCACGTTGACATGCAAAGGATAGAAGACTTCAAATTCGTAACAGTTATTATTATTATTATCGATCTCTATTCGATTAAAGTGACCTCTTGTTCGATAAAAGGATCCCCTCTAAAAAGCCGATAGAAAAATACCTTCTCATTGCTTACTTTTATCACTTCGTCAAGATATCGGAATGCTGAAAAATTACAATGAAACACAACGTCCTATTCGTCGTGAGTATGATCGATTATGAACAACATTCAAAGTACCGAATAATTCTCCGTCGTTATATAATTTCAATATCAATATATAATCGATAACTACCTCGTACTAACATAGTTCGAGTCCTCAATTTGTCTCGCCTGTGTTGCGAAACGAATTGAAGATGTGTTCCTGCTTCTTGTTAATTTTTCAATCGTTCGGAAAGTTATGGTGGGGACTACAAGAATAACATATTTCCTATTATATGCATCACATATTATCTCCGATTTGATAAACAAAAATAAATTCACAGAATCACTAGAGATTCGATTCTCCTCGTCCGACTAAAGTATATTATTTAATAGCATTTCCGTATAACGGTTAAAGATAAATGCAACAGACTCCAAACGAATACAGTAAATGAATTTAACAACGAAGCATCAAGCTACAAATTAAGCTAAAATCAGGCGGATATGATATTAGACGATATTAGATGATATTAGATGATATTCTAGCGTACTTGGTTATTTCGCCACTTTCAAAAATGCTTTATATCGTATGTTTCACCGCTGCAAGAGATACGTACCCTTGTCTCGGTACGCGTTTTGTAGATTTTTGCCGCATGAATATCTTACAATGAACGCCATTGAGAACGTTCTATCGATATAAAAATAATTGCGTAAACATCCACATGTTTACTCGAGATTCCACTTACAAACGGACTTTCAGCTCCTCCATTCTTTGCTTTATTCTTCTTCGCATTTCTTTATATCTGGAATGTCGGATTTACAGAATGTTATGACATTTTCCACACACACGTTGTCACGTATATTTACTCACTTCTCTCTCAAGAGAACAATCTGACGTTCTTCCTCGTAGTGGTAGCGCTGCAATATGCCGTGGCATTCCGCTAGAGACAGATTGAGAAATTGTGCGACGTCCGAGCTGATCTCAGGTGTAGACAATTTATCGACCAGGAACAGTCGAGCAACGTTCTCGTGCGGACCCAAGATCACTCTCACTTCTAAAGGATACTCGTCGTCTCTTAACCTCCTTTGCTCTAAAAATAACAGCATGGACCGCGCACAGCGGAGAAATATGTAATCGCGTGTAAATTGATTCGATTTTTGTACGAAAACTGCTGCCCTTACCACCATTGTCGCGCACCACAAATAATGCAAAATTATCGGACTTGGCGTCAACTTTGTATTTGTCCAACATAAGATTGATTACTTCCTGGGTATTTACTAGGCTCGTTACCCAGACAGACATTTGCGAGCCGTGAGGCGGAGTGAAAAAACTGGTCTCTCGATTGTAAAAGTGACCATTGATCGAACAACGGCGTCGTAGTCGACTGCGAGACTGACGTTTACCGCCTGGTCGTCGTCTGATCGCGGTGGAACCTTGTTTACGGCGTAAAACGACACCGTCCAGCTAAAACCAGGACATATTAGTGCGTCTACTTAGAAGAAAATAAGTTAGCAGAACGAACGCTTACGATGCGATACCTCTAATCCACTGTCCGTGGACATAGTCATGTTATCATCTTCCCTAAATTGCAAGGAGTTTACTGAATCCGTGTCGCTGTCCGTTCTGTGTCTCTGAAGACAGTCGGGACCTGACAGAGATCGGTTCAAACCCTTTTCGATCCAACTGTCGTCAGTGTCGATAGATCTACTGCCGCCAACGGCACTACCTTTCTCCAAGTTGTCAAAGTACTCTACTCTTCGAAGCGTACCGTTTCGATTAGCTCCTAAATTGACAGGTGTGTCTGTACTGGAAGAACTACCTATGCTGTGTGTCGGCGTGCTGTTCATACTACTGTCGTTATCCCGGCTAGCCGATTGATGATTTGGACTGCTTGTATCTGAATTTTCGCGAGAATCAGATCGATCGAGGCTCGACTGAGATGAGAGTGGTGGTGTGTCCATACTGGACTGCGAACTTATCGACGGGAGATTCTCGGGCATAGTTTGATACAATTTGTTTCCATCTTCGACTTTACGTTCGACCTAAAAATTCCAAATTAATATCCGCATCATGAAACAAAAGCAGATGTTAATTATAAAACCTGTAGCAACTCATCCAGTTCGTCCCATTCCATAGTCTTGACATCCAGTTTCATAGGCAGAGTGAGACTTTTCAAATGATCAGGAGACATCGGGACGGACTTTGCATTATTCTCCATATTACTGTCTGATGGATTCTTAGACAGTTCGTCTATTTTATCCTCATCTTCAATATCCTATTATAATTAAAAGCAATGAATGTACTTTCTATAACATCCTTGTATATACCAAATTAAAATAAATATAACGAACCTCAGAAACACTGTGCCTACATGAATTTCTGTTCCGTGCTGTAACTACTGTACGTTGATCGTCATCTTCCTTCAGATGAATCACTCCACGAACTCCCCAATAAATTCTTAATGCACCTTCTAATACCAATCTTCCATTAACCTATTTTAAATAATTATTTATATAATAATCTTAATCTTATTTTTGCAACAAATAAAATTTGATGAAAATGTGTCGAGTATATCTTTTACCTCACGGCTTCGAATTCCCCCACTTTTACCTTCATAATACTGGTTGAAAACTTTCAACTTTGATTCCAAATGTGATCTGAAAAAATAAAATATTTGTATTTCTTAAAGGAAACATTTAGATTATTTTAGATGTTTTCTTACTGGATAATAATTTATTTTATAATAAATCATAAAATTAATAATAAAAAGTTATGTGTTATACTAAAAGTTTTGGAAAAAAAACAAGAAATTATTATACTGTTACAGCGCAAACTATATTATCAAATTAATAATTAATACAGGATTTTCATGTATGCTTACCTTGGTAATGATGGTCGACTTTCTTTTTTTCCAAAGCTAGTATGTGATTCTACTCTTGTTCCATGACCAAATAGTTGAGGTCCAAATAATGCTCCATAACAAGGAACATGACAATAGGGTACACCTTTGTGCTGATTAATAATCATATATTATTGTTAATCTATTGTTTATAAACTAACATATATCAACCTACATATTATATATATTATATTATAAAAATAAAGAAACTGATAAGTCTATGTTTAATCACATCAAATATATATACCTCTGCATGTTGGCCAGGATTCAATCGTTTTCCACATTCTTCACATCGCAAACATTCCGGATGCCAATCATATCCCAATGACTGTTTACGTTCAGCTAAAAATGATTATATTTGTTTATTCAAATTACATTTATCCACATACCATTTTTTTTATCACAAAGCAAGAATAGCATATTTGTTTACTGTTACACTGCAATCAAAAATATTTGTTATACAATACACAACAATTTTTTGTGCATATTGCTATATAAATAATTGAAATAATATATAATATCAAGCATCTCAGATTTTTTGATAAATTCAATCTTTTATTCATTTGTTCATTCAATATAAGACATAATTTAGCAATTCTCATGTTATATACAATGTCTCATAACAAAATAAACCAACTTTGAATCACTGCTTAGAGTAATTAAGTGTTACTTGTCAAAATGAACATAGTTGCAGAATATAAATGTAAAAACTCACCGAAATAAACGGGTTTCCCGCATTTGTGACACTTCCACATGATAATAGGCGATGAAAATTAGTAATTTAACGGACAAACAAAGGGTGCGATTTTCGTAGCGTTTCATACAGTTCTAAACCATTTTGTTTATATTAACGAAGAACACTCACAGAAAATGACATGCAGGTTAATTAAAGGTTTACAGGAGTGACTAGTGAACCCCAAATTGATTTTAGTGACTTCATGCGGCCAAAACGCAAAGCTCTGCATTCAGAGCTACCAATATCAAATTTAAAGTAAAATCAGAGAGGAAGCTGAGAGCGGCCAACACGGCGTTTTCGGCGACACCGATTTTTCGCACTGGAAATGGGCGCCATCTGCATCCATTTTGAGAGGAGAACTACGATGCTACATCCACTTTTAGGTCTTGGTGGTAAAATCTGCATGTAGTGGAAGTCCGTGCTACATCCACTTTCAGGTGGTTTAAGTCCGTGCTACAACCATAATAGAGTACTTGACAATCACGGTCTCGCACATTGTTATGCGTTTATAACATGAATTAACACGTTAACATGTGCAAAAAAAAAGAATTGACATTGTATATGATTAATATCATGAAGATCATACGAAGTGTCCGGTAATTAGCTGCCAACCCGAAGTGTGAGGGTAGATTGGGTTGAGACAAATATAAAAGTCCTATACCATTTTGCGAGATTCGCAATAATTATCGAATTATTAATGACAGAAATCTGAGGAGTAAAAGTGCGCCGACATAGATGATTCGAAAAGCGTAGCAGCTGCTCGGGGCAGCGATCATGAATATTTTCCCTAGCGTGAATTAATAAAAAGTGAAAGACTTCTGTGAATCAGTGAAAAATGAAAAATTTTATATGAATTTGTGAAAATCGAAACATTTCACACGACAATTGAGTCGTTCAACATGGCAGTTACGCGTTCTGAATAATTCAATGAATACCAAAGAAATCAAAATGATCCAAATAATAATGTCCGTGTAGTCCGAAGGATATTACGTGACACACAAAATCCGTTTGATATAATATCCACAGAAAATGTTTCAAAATATGTATGTACAGGTAATATAAACCTTATGCACCGACGAGATATACTACAAAGACTGATGACCTTACGGAATTTAGCGTACCAGAGAAATTTTCCTGGTGAGGCACCCGGACGAAAGAGACCGTCTCGTATTTAGCGCAGTAAAATTTAATGGGAACTAATACTTTTCAACCCTTTTCTTCGGATCAAAAAGTTTCAGAATTCAGACATATTCAAAATGTCAATACTTTTTAATACGTTTCAATTCAACATTTTATACAGGAAAGCAGGACGAAGGGAATGGAATGCGGGCAACGATACATCATGCGTCTCCAGACGTGTCAAATCGTTTATTATAGAGGAAACATTGATACGGCAACATGTATTCGAATATTTATCGCCCCATGGACTACTTATATATAATAAAAAAAAAATTTACGCGGATAAATGAACGATTCGTATCAATTTTTTCTTTTCTTATAGAGCAATGAAAGAGTAAATCAGTATCGAAAATCGAATACCGATTAATACCATAAATCAGTGTCAGAAAATTGTCCAATGACAATTTGTTCTCATTTTGCAGGTAGTTACTACTATGATTTACACAACAGATTAACTCGGTTAAACGAACGATTCGTACCAATTTTTCTTCTCTTATAAAGACATGAGAGAATAAATCAGTACCGAAAATCGAAGGCCGATCAATACCTAATTTATTCATCAAATTAACGCGGATTAATTGACGATTCGTATTAATTTTCTGTTTTCTTATAGAGAATTGAAAGACTAAATCAGTACCGAAAATCGAATATCGATTAATACCATAAATCAGTGTCAAAAAATTGCACACGTGCAATGAAAATTTGTTCTTATTTTTCAAGTACATACCCCTCTAATCTTATTCAACAGATTACCTCAGATAAACGAACGATTCGTATCAATTTTTTTGTCTTATAAAAAAATGAGAAAAATCAGTACCGAAAATCGAAGACCGTTCAATATCTAATTTTTTCATCAAATTAACGCGGATAAATGAACAATTCGTCTGAATTTTTGCTTTTCTTATAGAAAAATGAAAGGAGAAAACAGTACCGAAAATCGAATATCGATTAATATCGAATTTATTCATCAAATTAACGTGGATAAACAAACGATTTGTATCAATCTTTTTTTCCTTTATAGAAAAATCAAACACTAAATCAGTACCGAAAATCGGATATTGATCAATACTATAAATCAGCGTTAGAAAATTGTCTAAGTGCAATGACAAGTTGTTTTCATCTTGCAGTTACTTACCCCACTAATTTACTCAACAAATTAAGTCGGATAAAGGAAAGATTCGTATCAACTTTTATTCTCTTATAAAGAAATTAGAGTATTAGTCAGTACCGAAAATTGAAGACCGATCAATATTTAATTTATTCATCAAATTAACACGGATAAATGAACGATTCGTATGAATTTCTTGTTCTTATAGAGAAATGAAAGAGTAAATCAGTATCGAAAATCGAATATCGATCAATACCGTAAATCAGTGTCAGAAGATTGTCCAAGTGCAATGACAATTCGTTCTCATTTTTCAGGTATTTATCCTTCTAATTTACTCAACAAATTAATTCGAATAAACAAATGATTCGTATCAATTTTTCTTGTCTTATAAAGAAATGAGAGAATAAATCAGTACCGAAAATTGAAGACCAATCAATATTTAATTTATTCATCAAATTAACGCGGATAAATGAACGAGTCGTATGAATTTTTTTTCTTGTAGAAAAATGAAAGAGTAAATCAGTACCGAAAATCGAATATCGATCAATACCAGAAATCAGTGTCAGAAGATTGTCCAAGTGCAATGACAATTCGTTCTCATTTTTCAGGTATTTATCCTTCTAATTTATTCAACAAATTAACTCCGATAAATAAACGAACGAATCGTATTAATTTTTTCTTCTCTTATAGAGAAATGAGAAAGTAAATCAGTACCGGAAATCGAATATCGATTAATATCGTAAATCAAAATTTATATTGCTGTTTAATTCCATCATCGCAAAAGATTTGACGTTTTTTCTATCCTAGTCCTAACTTGTAGAAAATTTGGTACTCATCCCTATTTGTCAAAAGTACGTCGGACTTTCTGTACTAACTAATATTTTTTTTCATTCTTATTTTTTCTACGTCTAATATTTTAATACCGAATCTGTCGAAATGAACCGATCTCCAGAAATCCCGGCAAGACGTTTTTCTCTCTTTCTCGCTCTCCTCTCTCTCTTCGTCTCCGAATCGCCGCTAACGATCGAAAACCGCAAGCGGAAAGTAACGAAAATTTATCCAACTAAAACGTTCTCCGTGTTATTTTTTAAGCGTTGGATAAATACCGATTCCGTGTTTTCTCAAATATCTAACAAAAGTATCTCCGTTTTTTCTTGCCGACATTCAAATCGATAGTTTTCTACAAGTTAGGATTTGATAAAAAAAAGTCTTTCCCGAGTCGAAATATTAATTCTACATTGATCCTGCAAATTGCATCCAATTTGAAAAATCAATGCAGAATATCTAGATGCGCAATAGTGAACAAGATTTGTCCTACCTGAACGTTACATCTGGCTACTCTCGCAGTCTCGCCCATGATGAGTCTTCAACAGCGACGTATTCCGCAGTTATTTAATACTCCTTTATCTCGATAATGTATATGTACTTAATCCTTATATTCTTAATTTAAATGACTTTAAATTAATTTTTGTTGATGTTGATTATATATTCGCTTAACAGCGTAAGAAAGAGAACAAAGATAAAAACGTTAATAGAACTGCCTTTGTTAGAACTGCACGTGAGATAAATATATAAGGATTAAATAATCATATAAGAATTAGAGGAAATGGGGAGATGAAAAACACTTTTAATTCTCATCATTCTTAAAGTTCTTTTTTCCTTTTTTCTTCTCTTTTTTTCTTTTCTTTTTTCTAATGAGAATGATGAGAATTGTAGCTCTCAAAAGAGCTGAAGCTGCAAAGGCAAAGACAACGGTTATGTCTAATAATGCTGTTTCACTAATAGAGATTTTAATTCAGATTCGGTACAATAAGAAAGATAAACAAGAATGAGAAACGGACATTCTAGCAGATTCTAAACGAAAACATCAATCTGAGCATTATTAGATGAATAAAAATCAATACTTGCAAAATTTATATCAGAATCTAAGATCATTATTCATAGTTTTCTAAATTATGTGCAATTTTTTATTGAGAACATAATTACAAATTTGTATTCATAAACCTTAGCTTGCCTCAGCAACCTTGCTTGAATAGACATTCATATTTTATGAGAAAAGAAAAGTAGAACTCGAATGTTACGTGAAGTTAGGTTAACGAATAATCAAATCTCAAGCTATTTTATTATTTTTCGGATGATAAACTATGAATGCTGATCTAATTTCGACTCGGGTGTGTCCTTACTTCGAGTAAGGTCCGTTAAAATCAGAAAAATCCTGCGTAATAATAATGACTCGAGGTACCTCGAATACCATACATGATGTATCGCTGTCCACGTCTCTCGGCGCGCTCCAAGTCCTCTCTCCATCCTGACTTCTCGACTTCGATCCGACATCCTCCTTCTGGTTACTCCGTCGCAGCATCCCCGGATACTCCATCGTAGCACTGGCGACGACACTGACTCTAGCTCTAACACTCGCGCAAGTAAGATTCGGACAAAGAAACGCGTATTAACCGACACTCGTACTACTCTGCGTCGCGGTATGCGCGTCGTTCGTCGGCCCGAGGCGCAATGTCCTTTCCGCAATCACGGAGTCATGTATAAACGTACGAATCCAAACAATCGGGAAGGTCCCCACGGTTACCCCCCACCTTGCCGATCAGTGTTGATGCCTGCGTCGTCCGTTAGCTGAAAATGAAAACAACTCGTGTTTTCAAAGCATGCCTGTGAGAGACTCGCTTCAAACTTCACAATACTTATTTACGTCTGTTCCAAGAATCATATTTTACGCCGAATTCAAACTGTCTCTATTGACATGACATACACGAGATCTGCGATCGCATCATTGATCTTTCTTTGGACAAGAAAATCCTGAAAGGAACGCTGTTCGAGAATATTACATTTTATGTTTCATTTTATGTGCCTTGCAGATTATCCGATGTACAATAACAGATTAGGGAGAGTATGAATGCGTCGCTATGAATAACACCGTGGGCACGGTCTACTCCAAGTCAATCACGTTATACGTGAAACGTACGTATATTTAATATTATACAAAACTTACCTTTTTAAACAAAAAGGTAAAAAAAGGCGCCAAGCGCAACACGTATTGTGTTATTTTTAGAAGTATCAAACTCAAAATATTTTTTTTATTGTATATACAGGGTGCACGATTTATCTGAAGACATTGAAATATCTCGAGAACTATGCATTGGATAAAAAAAGTGGTTAGTGAAAGTTGTTAGCCTCGAAAGGGGACATCCAATGATACCAAACTCGACCTCCCACCCCAACCCCTGGGAGTGGGGGTTGAGGGCAACTTTGAAATCTTAAATGGAAACCCTCATTTTTTATTGCAGATGCGGATTCTATGCCACAAAATACGTACATTTTGTCCGAAACTTTTTTTTTTATTCGTGATAGATGGCGCTGTAATCGCAAAAAATTATATTTTCCGCAATTCTCCAGAAATGATCATTGGATTGAGAAATAAATACCTGTTCAATATTTTTAAACAACATAATAAAATTATTTTATTTTTTTTAGCTTTATAGTTTTTTTATAGTTATTTATTTTATAGTGAGCTCTGCCCGCATTGCACTGCCTTTTATAATAAGCCGCAGTTAGCCATACACCAACAGTGGTGCGTCGAGCAGTTCCCTCTTCGATTCGGGTTCCCATTTGAGATTTGAACGTTACCTCACTTCCTACCCCGAGAGGATGGGGGGAATAACTTTTATTATGTTCATTAAAAATATTGAACAGGTATTTTTTATTTCTCAATCCAATGATCATTTCTGGAGAATTGCGAAAAATATAACTTTTTGCGATTACAGCGCCATCTATCACGAATCAAAATAAAAGTTTCGGACAAAATTTACGTATTTTGTGGCGCATCTGCAATAAAAAATGGGGGGTCCATTTAAGATTTCAAAGTTGCCCCTAAGCCCCAATCCAGGGGGTGAGGTGGGAGGTCGAGTTTGGTATCATTGGATGTCCCACTTCGAGACTAACATCTTTCATTAACCCTACATTTTCCCTATATTTTCGACTACAATGACGACTCTCTACTCCCAGTAGAAGCGGAGATATCAACGGAGAAAGGTTGGAAAACTTTAATCTTCGATATCTCCTAAACGCTTAGAGATACAGGCCTGGCTCTGGTACCAAATTAAAGTCCTCTCAAAACCCTACATTTTCGACTACATGGACGACTCTCTACTCCCAGTAGAAGCGGAGATATCGACGGAGGAAGGCTGGATATCGACGGAGACAGGCTGGAAAACTTTAACCTTCGATATCTCCTAAACGGTTAGAGATACAGGCCTGGCTCTGGTACCAAATTAAAGTCCTCTCAAAACCCTACATTTTGCCGTAAATGGCGACTCTCTACTCCCAGTAGAAGCGGAGATATCAACGGAGAAAGGTTGGAAAACTTTAATCTTCGATATCTCCTAAACGGTTAGAGATACAGGCCTGGCTCTGGTACCAAATTAAAGTCCTTTCGAAACCCTACATTCTCGACTACATGGCAAACGCTCTACTCCCAGTAGAAGCGGAGATATCGACGGAGGATGGCTGGATATCGACGGAGAAAGGCTAGAAAACTTTAACCTTCGATATCTCCTAAACGGTTAGAGATACAGGCCTGGCTCTGGTACCAAATTAAAGTCCTCTCAAAACCCTACATTTTGCCGTAAATGGCGATTCTCTACTCCCAGTAGAAGCGGAGATATCAACGGAGAAATGTTGGAAAACTTTAATCTTCGATATCTCCTAAACGGTTAGAGATTCAGGCCTGGCTCTGGTACCAAATTAAAGTCCTTTCAAAACCCTACATTTTCGACTACATGGCAAACTCTCTACTTCCAGTAGAAGCGGAGATATCGACGGAGGAAGACTGGATATCGACGGAGAAAGGCTGGAAAACTTTAACCTTCGATATCTCCTAAACGGTTAGAGATACAGGCTTCGGACAGGTACCAAATTAAAGCCCTTTCAAAACCCTACATTTTGGACTACATGGACGACTCTCTACTCCCAGTAGAAGCGGAGATATCGACGGATGAAGGCTGAATATCGACGGAGAAAGGTTGGAAAACTTTAACCTTCGATATCTCCTAAACGGTTAGAGATACAGGCTTCGGACTGGTTCCAAATTAAAGCCCTTTCAAAACCCTACATTTTGGACTACATGGACGACTCTCTACTCCCAGTAGAAGCGGAGATATCGACGGAGGAAGGCTGGATATCGACGGAGAAAGGTTGGAAAATTTTAACCTTCGATATCTCCTAAACGGTTAGAGATACAGGCTTCGGACTGGTACCAAATTAAAGCTCTTTCAAAACCCTACATTTTGGACTACATGGACGACTCTCTACTCCTAGTAGAAGCGGAGATATGAACGTTTAAATTCAAATTTCAATTAAAATTAACTTAAAATTAAAAAATGTAACCTTCGGTATCTCCTAAATGGCTCAAGATACAGGAACGCGCTTTTGCCTCAATATAGTCCTGTATCAACCCTATTCTCACCATAAATCTCGACTCTCAATTCCCAGTAGAAGCGGAGATATGAACATTTAAATTCAAATTTCAATTAAAATTAACTTAAAATTTAAAAATGTAACCTTCGGTATCTCCTAAATGGCTCAAGATACAGGAACGCGCTTTTGCCTCAACATAGTCCTGTATCAACCCTATTCTCACCATAAATCTCGACCCTCAATTCCCAGTAGAAGCGGAGATATGAACATTTAAATTCAAATTTCAATTAAAATTAAGTTAAAATTTAAAAATGTAACCTTCCGTATCTCCAAAATGGCTCAAGATACAGGAACGCGCTTTTGCCTCAATATAGTCCTGTATCAACCCTATTCTCACCATAAATCTCGACTCTCAGTTCCCAGTAGAAGCGGAGATATGAACATTTAAATTCAAATTTCAATTAAAATTAACTTAAAATTTAAAAATGTAACCTTCGGTATCTCCTAAATGGCTCAAGATACAGGAACGCGCTTTTGCCTCAATATAGTCCTGTATCAAACCTATTCTCACCATAAATCTCGACTCTCAATTCCCAGTAGAAGCGGAGATATGAACATTTAAATTCAAATTTCAATTAAAATTAACATACAATTTAAAAATGTAACCTTCGGTATCTCCTAAATGGCTCAAGATACCGGAACGCGCTTTTGCCTCAATATAGTCCTGTATCAACCCTATTCTCACCATAAATCTCGACTCTCAGTTCCCAGTAGAAGCGGAGATATGAACATTTAAATTCAAATTTCAATTAAAATTAACTTAAAATTTAAAAATGTAACCTTCGGTATCTCCTAAATGGCTCAAGATACAGGAACGCGCTTTTGCCTCAATATAGTCCTGTATCAAACCTATTCTCACCATAAATCTCGACTCTCAATTCCCAGTAGAAGCGGAGATATGAACATTTAAATTCAAATTTCAATTAAAATTAACATACAATTTAAAAATGTAACCTTCGGTATCTCCTAAATGGCTCAAGATACCGGAACGCGCTTTTGCCTCAATATAGTCCTGTATCAACCCTATTCTCACCATAAATCTCGACTCTCAATTCCCAGTAGAAGCGGAGATATGAACATTTAAATTCAAATTTCAATTAAAATTAACTTAAAATTTAAAAATGTAACCTCCGGTATCTCCTAAATGGCTCAAGATACAGGAACGCGCTTTTGCCTCAATATAGTCCTGTATCAACCCTATTCTCACCAAAAATCTCGACTCTCAATTCCCAGTAGAAGCGGAGATATGAACATTTAAATTCAAATTTCAATTAAAATTAACTTAAAATTTAAAAATGTAACCTTCGGTATCTCCTAAATGGCTCAAGATACAGGAACGCGCTTTTACCTCAATATAGTCCTGTATCAACCCTATTCTCACCATAAATCTCGACTCTCAATTCCCAGTAGAAGCGGAGATATGAACATTTAAATTCAAATTTCAATTAAAATTAAGTTAAAATTAAAAAATGTAACCTTCGGTATCTCCAAAATGGCTCAAGATACAGGAAGGCGCTTTTGCCTCAATATAGTCCTGTATCAACCCTATTCTCACCATAAATCTCGACTTTCAATTCCCAGTAGAAGCGGAGATATGAACATTTAAATTCAAATTTCAATTAAAATTAAGTTAAAATTTAAAAATGTAACCTTCGGTATCTTCAAAATGGCTCAAGATACAGGAACGCGCTTTTGCCTCAATATAGTCCTGTATCAACCCTATTCCCACCATAAATTTCGACTCTCAATTCCCAGTAGAAGCGGAGATATGAACATTTAAATTCAAATTTCAATTAAAATTAACTTAAAATTTAAAAATGTAACCTTCGGTATCTCCTAAATGGCTCAAGATACAGGAAGGCGCTTTTGCCTCAATATAGTCCTGTATCAACCCTATTCTCACCATAAATCTCGACTTTCAATTCCCAGTAGAAGCGGAGATATGAACATTTAAATTCAAATTTCAATTAAAATTAAGTTAAAATTTAAAAATGTAACCTTCGGTATCTCCAAAATGGCTCAAGATACAGGAACGCGCTTTTGCCTCAATATAGTCCTGTATCAACCCTATTCCCACCATAAATTTCGACTCTCAATTCCCAGTAGAAGCGGAGATATGAACATTTAAATTCAAATTTCAATTAAAATTAACTTAAAATTTAAAAATGTAACCTTCGGTATCTCCTAAATGGCTCAAGATACAGGAAGGCGCTTTTGCCTCAATATAGTCCTGTATCAACCCTATTCTCACCATAAATTTCGACTCTCAATTCCCAGTAGAAGCGGAGATATGAACATTTAAATTCAAATTTCAATTAAAATTAAAAAATGTAACCTTCGGTATCTCCTAAATGGCTCAAGATACAGGAACGCGCTTTTGCCTCAATATAGTCCTGTATCAACCCTATTCTCACCATAAATCTCGACTCTCAATTCCCAGTAGAGGCGGAGATATGAACATTTAAATTAAAATTTCAATTAAAATTAACTTAAAATTTAAAAATGTAACCTTCGGTATCTCCTAAATGGCTCAATATACAGGAACGCGCTTTTGCCTCAATATAGTCCAGTATCAACCCTATTCTCACCGTAAATCTCGACTCTCAATTCCCAGTAGAAGCGGAGATATGAACATTTAAATTCAAATTTCAATTAAAATTAACTTAAAATTTAAAAATGTAACCTTCGGTATCTCCTAAATGGCTCAAGATACAGGAACGCGCTTTTGCCTCAATATAGTCCTGTATCAACCCTATTCTCACCATAAATCTCGACTCTCAATTCCCAGTAGAAGCGGAGATATGAACATTTAAATTCAAATTTCAATTAAAATTAACATACAATTTAAAAATGTAACCTTCGGTATCTCCTAAATGGCTCAATATACAGGAACGCGCTTTTGCCTCAATATAGTCCTGTATCAACCCTATTCTCACCGTAAATCTCGACTCTCAATTCCCAGTAGAAGCGGAGATATGAACATTTAAATTCAAATTTCAATTAAAATTAACTTAAAATTTAAAAATGTAACCTTCGGTATCTCCTAAACGGCTCAAGATACAGGAACGCGCTTTTGCCTCAATATAGTCCTGTATCAACCCTATTCTCACCATAAATCTCGACTCTCAATTCCCAGTAGAGGCGGAGATATGAACATTTAAATTCAAATTTCAATTAAAATTAACTTAAAATTTAAAAATGTAACCTACGGTATCTCCTAAATGGCTCAAGATACAGGAACGCGCTTTTGCCTCAATATAGTTCTGTATCAACCCTATTCTCACCATAAATCTCGACTCTCAATTCCCAGTAGAAGCGGAGATATGAACATTTAAATTCAAATTTCAATTAAAATTAACTTAAAATTTAAAAATGTAACCTTCGGTATCTCCTAAATGGCTCAAGATACAGGAACGCGCTTTTGCCTCAACATAGTCCTGTATCAACCCTATTCTCAGCATAAATCTCGACCCTCAATTCCCAGTAGAAGCGGAGATATGAACATTTAAATTCAAATTTCAATTAAAATTAAGTTAAAATTTAAAAATGTAACCTTCCGTATCTCCAAAATGGCTCAAGATACAGGAACGCGCTTTTGCCTCAATATAGTCCTGTATCAACCCTATTCTCACCATAAATCTCGACTCTCAGTTCCCAGTAGAAGCGGAGATATGAACATTTAAATTCAAATTTCAATTAAAATTAACTTAAAATTTAAAAATGTAACCTTCGGTATCTCCTAAATGGCTCAAGATACAGGAACGCGCTTTTGCCTCAATATAGTCCTGTATCAAACCTATTCTCACCATAAATCTCGACTCTCAATTCCCAGTAGAAGCGGAGATATGAACATTTAAATTCAAATTTCAATTAAAATTAACATACAATTTAAAAATGTAACCTTCGGTATCTCCTAAATGGCTCAAGATACCGGAACGCGCTTTTGCCTCAATATAGTCCTGTATCAACCCTATTCTCACCATAAATCTCGACTCTCAATTCCCAGTAGAAGCGGAGATATGAACATTTAAATTCAAATTTCAATTAAAATTAACTTAAAATTTAAAAATGTAACCTCCGGTATCTCCTAAATGGCTCAAGATACAGGAACGCGCTTTTGCCTCAATATAGTCCTGTATCAACCCTATTCTCACCAAAAATCTCGACTCTCAATTCCCAGTAGAAGCGGAGATATGAACATTTAAATTCAAATTTCAATTAAAATTAACTTAAAATTTAAAAATGTAACCTTCGGTATCTCCTAAATGGCTCAAGATACAGGAACGCGCTTTTACCTCAATATAGTCCTGTATCAACCCTATTCTCACCATAAATCTCGACTCTCAATTCCCAGTAGAAGCGGAGATATGAACATTTAAATTCAAATTTCAATTAAAATTAAGTTAAAATTAAAAAATGTAACCTTCGGTATCTCCAAAATGGCTCAAGATACAGGAAGGCGCTTTTGCCTCAATATAGTCCTGTATCAACCCTATTCTCACCATAAATCTCGACTTTCAATTCCCAGTAGAAGCGGAGATATGAACATTTAAATTCAAATTTCAATTAAAATTAAGTTAAAATTTAAAAATGTAACCTTCGGTATCTTCAAAATGGCTCAAGATACAGGAACGCGCTTTTGCCTCAATATAGTCCTGTATCAACCCTATTCCCACCATAAATTTCGACTCTCAATTCCCAGTAGAAGCGGAGATATGAACATTTAAATTCAAATTTCAATTAAAATTAACTTAAAATTTAAAAATGTAACCTTCGGTATCTCCTAAATGGCTCAAGATACAGGAAGGCGCTTTTGCCTCAATATAGTCCTGTATCAACCCTATTCTCACCGTAAATCTCGACTCTCAATTCCCAGTAGAAGCGGAGATATGAACATTTAAATTCAAATTTCAATTAAAATTAACTTAAAATTTAAAAATGTAACCTTCGGTATCTCCTAAACGGCTCAAGATACAGGAACGCGCTTTTGCCTCAATATAGTCCTGTATCAACCCTATTCTCACCATAAATCTCGACTCTCAATTCCCAGTAGAAGCGGAGATATGAACATTTAAATTCAAATTTCAATTAAAATTAACTTAAAATTTAAAAATGTAACCTTCGGTATCTCCTAAATGGCTCAAGATACAGGAACGCGCTTTTGCCTCAATATAGTCCTGTATCAACCCTATTCTCACCATAAATTTCGACTCTCAATTCCCAGTAGAAGCGGAGATATGAACATTTAAATTCAAATTTCAATTAAAATTAACTTAAAATATAAAAATGTAACCTTCGGTATCTCCTAAATGGCTCAAGATACAGGAACGCGCTTTTGCCTCAATATAGTCCTGTATTAACCAAGTTTTAGTTCGATATATTTTTAAAGTCAAATTAGATATCATTGACATTTCGTCAATTATAATAAGAATAACATCTTTGAATAAAAAAATATCATAGTATGTAGAATATATACACATTCGATATGTATATTTTATAGTGAAGGTTTATCATTTATTATAATACTATATAAACTTAAATAAAACATATACGTACACCGTACATATATAGAGAGAATTTACAAGTACATTATATTATAATTACATAATATTATAATAATAATTATTATTATTATATATACGAGAGTAATTGCAGATTCATAAAATGTCTATGATTACTAGTCGGATGATGGCGGATCGTAAATGCCGAGCGCGAAATTCCGACTTCTTATTCCCGGAAAATTCGTGAAAACGATTCGTCAAACGAAAGGCAAAAAGTGTCATTGCTCGTGAGCCGATCAACACAATCGGCACGATGTAAACATTGCGGGCCTCGGCGGCGGTTGAAGCAAGAGAGACTTGCCCTTGGGCATCTTTTCTTTTCTCGAAGGTTCCGGGACAACGAGGGGAATGCGAGGAGGCCTTTCAACTGTACGCGACATTGATTTACTACTTATTGATTACTGAAAATAAAGAAAATTATTCTGTCGAAGCATCGGATATTTGTTAGCTTTATGTTAATTAAAGAGGAATGTGTACGATTAGAAAATATGTGAGCAACTAATTGTACAGAATGTCAAAGTTGTTGTAACGCCGTTTTCGGAGAATAATTAAAGGTCATGGTAGCTTTAAAGAGTGGAATTTCATCTCATGCGAATTTTGTCTCGTTCTTGTTAAATGTTAGATTATCCGCTGCGGACAATAACTCTTCTATTTTTCATCTAATATTCAATGATAATAAATAACATTTAATTGCATTCGTTTGGCTTTCTTATTTCGAAAATAAAAAAATATATACCAGGGTGAGATTTCACCCATGACAACATCAACGTGATTTTCTTTGATGCTTTTTTTAAAAGTTCAAATATTTCGTCGACTCGCGGGATATTTCTAATCGGAGTCTCGTCGCGTTAATTAACATGTGTTTCTGCGAGCGGATCGAATGCTCACCGATGGCCACTGTCAGTGCCACGAGCGAATGTCCGGAGCGGACGGGATGCTGAATTGTGAAGCAGGACGAAGGGAATGGGACGCGATACATCATGCGTCTCCAGACGTATCAAATCGTTTATTATACAGGAGACTTTGATACGGCAACATGTATGTAGAGGATTTAATATTTAATATGTACTTTTATTTTTCCTGCTTCCCCCCCCCCCGCTCTTGTTAGACCTTCAGGCATAGTCTGGCATAGAGATGGTAACTATGGTTGCAGCACGGACACAAACCACCTGAAAGTGGATGTAGCACGGACTTCCACCACATGCAGATTTTACAACCAAGACTTAAAAGTGGATGTAGCATCGTAGTTCTCCTCTCAAAATGGATGCAGATGGCGCCCATTTCAGTGCGAAAAATCGGTGTCGCCGAAAACGCCGTGTTGGCCGCTCTTAGCTTCCTCTCTGCTAATAGCTTATTGTAGAAGGCCCATTAGACTAGAAGGTCTCTATTGCAGACTCTTAAGCCAGCGGCACACGGTGCTTGTTTTCGTGCTGGATTGCTTGCTGGATGAAAATACTGCGTTCTGATTGGTGCATTTCCATCCATCTTCGGAAATGTACCAATCACAACGCAATATTTTCATCCAGCAAGCAATCCAGCACGAAAACAAGCATCGTGTGCCGCTGACTTTACACCCATATTCATAGTCAGGCCTTATATTTAAAACTTCCTTAAGTTTATCTTCAGATGGTCTGTAGCCAATAAAATAATCAGTGCAGCATCTAAAGATGGATATAAGGAGGCCTCAAATAAATACGGGTATTAAGCCAGCGGCACATGGTGCTTGTTTTCGTGTTGGATTGTTTGCTGGATGAAAATACTGCGTTCTCATTGGTACATTTCCGAAGATGGATGGAAATGCACTAATCAGAACGCAGTATTTTCATCCAGCGAACAATCCAGCACAAAACAAGCCGTGTGCCGCTGGCTTCAATCGAAACTGATTAAAGTTATCTTTTGTACATTATTGTACTTCATTTAGGCTAAAAGCAGATTCACATCTTGGCAGAAAAACAGAAAGGCAGCGTCCAGTCAGAAATCGCACTAATAGCCTATCTCTCTCTTCTTTCTCTCTCAAGAGAGAGACAGACTATCAGTGCGACTTCTGACTGGATGTTGCCTTTCTACTTTCTGCTTTTCTATTAAAGTGTGAATCCGCCGTAATTTACATACATATGGTCTGTTCTTTGTAGCTGCACTGCTGAACTGGTGCAATAAGCTAGAGTGAGAAAACCTATATTTGTCTCACTTTAACTTATTGCACCAGTTCAACAGTGCAACTACAAAGAACAGACCAATTATTAGTAGATTTTCCATGTTTGCATTGTGCAGTTAACCCATTTGAATAAGCCTTTAAATTTAATTAAGACCATTTGGAACTTGGAACTTGGAATATTATCTATACAGTTGTACTTACTACAATTGTATGTACCAAGTTGGTCTTGAGTGAAAATATGTAACTACAATATAAAAGAAAGAACCATTGAATATGTGTCAAATATTACACTAAGATATTTGTGTTATAAAACAAACATCTTCTGATATTAAAATCTTTCTAAATATATCTGTACAAGGTATATTTCAATCAATTATATTCCACTTATAAATTATAGCTATATTTTTAAAAATATGTATTATTTTTATCATATGCTTGTAAATTATATTTAGTTAATAATTTTACTTTATATATTTATATATAAGTAAATATAACAAGTATTTGTGTTGTGTCTTGTTATTTCTAATTAATATTACACAAGTTTTTACAATTATAGAACTAATTTTTAGAAAGAAAGGAATTTTGCTAATGTAATAATAAAATATCGATGAAATTATATAATATCTGATATATGAGCCTTCTGTCATTTTAGTTACGTCTATTTAGAAAAGTTTTAGTTTCAAATTGCCATAATTGAATTCATATATCATAAAGTCTTAGCTGTAGCTTAGATAAATATAAATAAATATATAGTTATATCTAATATATCTTTATAGATATTTGGAGAATGGGTTGGAAATTTGAAGTCGCTAAAATGTTTATGTATGTATCATTTCCTGTTGGAATATTTCATTATTTTAATCAACCAAAAAATTATGAAGAATGGGTAATAAAAACAAAGAAAGAGTATTTTCCACCTCTGAGTAAGCAGTTGATGGAACAAGTGGACAAGTTTATTTATGATTTCAATGCTGAAGCTCAGAAGAAACGGTTGGATGAGATGGAAAGACAATACAAAAGCAAACCATGAAGAAAATGTATATTGCTGTAATATTTTTAATTATATGATGTTAATTACATATTGTAAATATATTAACATAATTAATAGAAAGAAGAATAATAGAGCTCACTTTTAGTTTTATAGTAATTATTTTATATAAAAAATACAAATTTTTAACAACTTATAGAACAGAAGCTCTTAGTTAAATCCAATAAGAATATGTTTTTGAACGAGAAACCAAAAATATTTTCAAATCTTTATTCATTAATTGTCTGAAAAATTATATTAAACATTATACTAAACAATTATAAAATGGAAATAACTTCATCAATTTCAATAGTTTTAAACTTAATGTATCATTAAAATCATGATTATGATTAACTTTCAAAAGATTTTAGCCCTGTCAGTCTTTGTTCATTGATAAAGGGAACATAAAACCCAGTCTAAATTTATTAAAAATTTATTAACAAAAGGAGTTTGAAGAAATTTGAATTAACATCAATATGTAAAATCATCAATATGTCAAAGACGTAATCATTGATCCAGGATTAAAAACTCAATTTTTACTTATAAATCTTCAATTTCCAATATATATTTATTCAATAATTGAATTATACTATTCTCTATCAGTGCATAAATTTATATAACTTTTGTGAAAAATCAGTTTAGGTTTGGACTTCTATATGCAAAACAAATCAGTTGGATATGTTTACAGAGTATCAAATGCTGTTCCATTTCATTTTATTTGTTTATATTTTTCACAATTTGATATAACAATCTTAGCTTATTTTTGTATTTTCAGTTTTAGTCTAATAATCACAGACATTAAAGGTCTTGAACTTGGGTCTATGTTAGGAGTGAGAGTGAGAAGGAGCGAAAGAGAAAGGAGGGAAGGAGAAAGACAGGAGATGGTGTATGAAATATATATATATCCTAATTTTCACATGGCTGTTCTTTTCGTTCTTTTTGTCGTTTGTTCGGTATATGGCTTTAGGTAGAAAGGTGTACCCATATGCTATTCTCCTGTTCTTTTTGGTTGCGTTCAGAAAACAAAGCGCTCACTGAGCGCTTAGTAACTATTGGTCCTTACTGTTAGATCCTTACAGACTACTAACGTTGACGAATTACTCAACCGTTGTGTAACCGTTGTGTTTTCTGAACATAGCCTTTATCTTCTTCTTCAATAGATGGCTCTGTGCATACAATAGATGCTCTTACGCCACTCACCAGCCTTTGTCTACATTGCTGAATTGGTACAATAAGGCCTGGTCTACAATAGGTGTTGTAAGCTGTAAGGAATGACCAATTATAGCTGATTATTTTTGTAATAATCAACTGTAATTCGCAAATTCTTATGGCTTACAACTTAGGATACGGATTGTAGACCAGGCCTAAGTTAGAGTAAGATAACTATATATCAGGTATAGTAAAAAGAAATCCATTATTTTTGCATGAAATTGAAGGCTTTAATTACCATAGTTAGAATGATCCGATTTAGGTCAAATATGCGCCGTTTTGTTCGATAACTTGTTGCCATTTTGAAGGTAATTTCATTATGCCTCTCTCATAGAAGCCCTCGTCCCTATTGGCAAAAAATTGAGACAGTCGATTTTCACAAGCCTCTCTTGAAGCGAATTTTTCACCAGCAAAATTGTTCGCCATGGACAGGAACAGATGGTAATCACTTGGTGCCAGGTCCGGACTATAAGGTGGATGCATAAGAACCTCCCAACCAAGCTCCCGGAACTTCTGGCGAGTCACTATCGATGTGTGTGGCCTGGCGTCGTCCTGATGAAACACAATTCCTCTCCTATTGGCCAAAGCTGGCCGCTTCTGAGCGATTGCTTCCTTCAGACGGTCCAATTGTTGACAGTACAGTTCCGAGTTAAGAGTTTTGCCGTAGGGGAGCAGCTCATAGTAGATAATTTCCTGCCAATCCCACAGCACTGCCAAACACACAGCAAAACCTTCCTGGCCGTCAATCCTGGCTTGGCCACCGTTTTCGCTTGACGTTGTCGTAAGTGATCCACTTTTCATCACCAGTGACCAACCGCTTCAGAAATGGGTCGATTTTGTTGCGATTCAGCAGCGATTCGCAGATGGAAATTCGGTCCATGAGTTTTTTTTGGTTAACTTGTGTGGCACCCATACATCGAGCTTCTTTTTGTATCCAGCCTTATTCAAATGGTTCCAAACGGTTTTTGTGCAATCTTTAGCTCTTGGGCAATCGAAACAGTACTTACATGACGGTCGGACTCGACAATGTCCATGATTTTATCGATATTTGCGACAATTGGCCTTCCAGTGCGTGGTGCATCTTTGACATCGAAATTACCGGAACGGAATCGACGAAACCAAAATTGCGCGTGATTGGCTGTTACAGTATCAGGACCACAAACACTATTCACATTTTCAGCCGCCTGGCTTGCGTTTTCGCCTTTATCGAAGAAAAACTGTAAAATATAGCGTATTTTCTCTTTGCTAGTGTCCATCTTTGACGCGCGCTCAAACAAAACTGAGTCAACTAATCACAAAACTGTCAGAAAAGTTTTTTTAGTACGAAATCTCATCTTTCTAACGCCATCTAGTGGAACCCGATCGGACTTATACAACGCGAGATACAGATAACTAAAGCCATCTATTGGAAAAATAATGGATTTCTTTTTACTACACCTGATATTTTCCCACTCTAACTTATTGCAGAAGTTCAGTAGTGCAGCTAGAACAACCCTTAACCCACAATCAGACATAACACTAAAGGCTCGTCTACAATAGCTGTAAGAGTAAGGCTGTAAGGCTGTAACGTAAGCTGTCAGCGAATGAAAATATTTCATTTCGTGTCTTGCAACCTTACAGCCTTACTCTTACAGCTAATGTAGACGAGCCTTTAGGGCAAGAGCACAGGCTTTTGCATAACACATAATACATAACACATTAGAGAATAAACCAATTAGTTTTCTTCATTTCCCTCCTCAGGACAGAAATAAAGAACTCTGATTGGTTGATTCTCTTATGCATTGGCCGCGTTCAGTAGACTCAACAGTTGGACAACATTACTAGATTTTTCATCGAATCTCGCTCCTGATTGGTAAATACTTCTGGCTCTATGAAGAATCTAAAAGAATGCTCCAATCACAGACACTAATCACTAAGCGCTCACTGATCACTTTGTTCTACTGAACGCGGCCACTGTGTATTATACCTCGTTTACAATAGAAGTCATAAGGCTCGTCTACATTAGCTGTAAGAGTAAGGCTGTAAGGTTGCAAGACACGAAATGAAATATTTTCATTCGCTGACAGCTTACGTTACAGCCTTACAGCCTTACTCTTACAGCTGTTGTAGACGAGCCTATAGAGTCGTAAGTCGTACAAATTGACCAATCGCGGTCGATTATTTTTCTCTTACCGGACTATGATTGGTCAATTTCTACGACTTACGGCTCTACGACTTCTATTGTAGACAAGGTATTATGCGTTATTAAGGCTGCGTTCTGATATTCACTGCCAGTATTGAAAATATATACTTTATGTCACATATATTATAGATTTTCAGTACTGGCAGTGAATATCGGAACGCAACCTAAAGCCAGCGGCACACGGTGCTTGTTTTCATGCTGGATTGCTTGCTGGATGAAAATACTGCGTTCTGATTGGTGCATTTCCGAAGATGGATGGAAATGCACCAATCAATCACCAGCAGTATTTTCATTCAGCAAGCAATCCAGCACGAAAACAAGCACCGTGTACTGCTGGCTTTAGAAGTCTGTGCTCTGGCCCTAACAATCACTTATTACCGGCCTTTAAACGATAAAAAAATACATATTTTCTAATACTTATTTAAAAAATGAGTATTGAATATACTTTTTTAAAAGAAATTGACTGTAAACAAGGTGCCATCAGATCTGTACGATTTAGTGGTAAATAAATTAATGTTATTTTTTACATATTGTATTTTTATAGGTTATATATATTTTATAGGTTATATATTAACGCATATTTTCATATTTTAGTTGACGGTTCTTATTGTATAACATGTGGATCAGATAGAAGGTTAAAATTATGGAATCCATATAGATCCATTACGTTAAAAACATATAGTGGACATGGTGACGAGGTTATGGACGCTTGTGCGTCCTGTGACAGTAGCCAAATTGTATCCTGTGGATTGGATAAGTCTATAATTCTTTGGGATGTAGCAACAGGCACACCCGTACGCCGGTTAAGAGGACATGCTGGTCCAGTAACAACAGTGAGGTAGTTTTTTATCACTTATCTGCTTAGATAATTAAGTCTACAGAAGTAGGTTTTGCGCAGTATGCTGTAAATTCTATAGATAACTTATTGCCAAGAATCTAATCAAGATCTGCTAGTATATCAGATTATGATTTGTCATAATATTTATGAAAGAAATCTAGCAAGATATATTGTCACATAACCAGTTAAATATACTTAAATAGAACATATTCCTATGTATCCAATCAGCTGTTAAGTTATTTCAACAGGCTTTGCCGATGAAACATGAACTTAATGCAAATGCAGATGCTTTCAGCAGGCTCTGTCAATAAAACATGAATAGATGCAGATAGTTATGGATCTACTTGATACTTTGACTAAATTTGTTACCAATTTGCTGGCATACTAATATTTCGCTTATTGAAAAATAAATTTGAAGTTAAAAAATAAATTTATACAATCATAATTTGTCGAACATATAATATTAATTATTACATACTAATATAATTATATATTATATATAAGTATATACTAATTAATATGTACTAGATATACTGTTTTGTTAAAATTATCTTAAAATAGCTAAAAGTATCTAAACTAATAACATGTTCAGCAAAATTTATATAGTTCAAAAACTTTTAAATTTATTTATTTAACTTGGCATCATTGAGGCTGGATCATGATGACCCATTTTTAATTAAATTAAATATTATTAAATTAAATATTAGCCATTAAATATTTCATCAAATTATTAAGAGACTACTGTTCGGTAAAAGTTACTAACTTTTCATATTATACATAAACTTTTATATAAATAGTCTTTACAATGTATTCTTTTATCTAATGTACTTGGATAAATTAAATTTTATGGTTTTTGTTACAATTGCAGATTCAATGAAGAGTCATCAATGATAATTTCTGGATCTCGAGATAACAGTGTTATGTGTTGGGATGGACGATCTAAAGCACAAGAAGCTGTACAAATATTAAATGATGCTAAAGATTCTATTTCAAGTGTAAGAACTTCAGATCATGAGATTTTGTCTGCTTCTTTTGATGGAAGAGTACATACTTACGATATACGTATAGGAGAATTTTGCACAGATTTTATGGGAGGTAAATAAGAAAATTTAAAAATAATTATATATGCGAATAATTAATAATTTTATTGATAAAACGAAAATGTTTTTCAGATGCTGTTACGTGTGCAAGTTTTACCAGAGATGGCCAATGTTTGGTTGTTAGTTGTGCAGATGAAGTGGTTAGATTAATTGATAAAGATACTGGGGAATTACTTGGTGAATTTACAGGACACAGTGGAAAGAATCTGTGTTTAGAATCAAGTGTAGACTATCAAGACACAAGAATTTTTTCCGGCTCTGCAGATGGCAAATTATGGATTTGGGATCTTGTATCTCAGAAAGTGGTTGCAAAACTTTCGGGACTTAAGCCAACTAAATATCCAACTGTGTCTATAAGTGTTCATCCACAGAAAAATTGTATTTTGGCCTCCAATGGATATAATGTATTAATGTGGAGTTCCTCCACTCATATAGATAATGAGTAATATTCATATTTATATCATAAGTAGAACTTTATATATTACAACAGAGTGAATACCGAATTATTGATTATTTTGTGCTCTCTTTTTTTAATATTTAAATTTTATACTTAAAACATAAATGATGATATGTGTATTTCTTAGAATCATTTAACTATAGGTCTGTTCTTTTGTAAAGAATTTCTAAACTAATGCAATAAGTTAGAGTAAGACAAATATATTTTCTCTAACTTATTGCACTAGTTCAGATATTCTTTGAAAAAGAACACACCCATTAATTAAATATTTTTGTGCATATAAATTGATAAAAAATCTCTCTAATGAGGTCACTAACTCAAATAATATATATAAATATATATATTCATAAGTTATGCTATTTTATATATTTTGATACATAAAATAAATTCTTTCAATAATATTAAAATATTTTTATAGAGCGACAAAGGGATATTCTTACACATATATCACGCACGTGATATACACACGCGGATGTGCGCGCACACGCACACAGCGTTAGATATTGACGTCTGTAGGAAGTAAACAACTAAAATAGAAATGTCACTCGATTAATAATTAGAAAACAAATTTTTGGGAATAATGCCCAATTCGTACACAGATATAAACTTGCATGCATGTATAATGAGATTAAAGACTATATGCACTCATTTGAAAAAAAATTTAACATTAATCTTTCTAAATTTTTTGGAGTAAAATTTTATTTAAGAAATGGAATTTTTCTCTTTTACGGAGTGAACTCTTTTATTCTTATATCATGAAGTAATTTTCATTTTTATTCGCGATTGTGAAGAACGAATCTAATATATCCTATATTATTTTAACATGTATGTTACAAGCAAGATGATCAAGTTTTAAGCCTTATCTATGATTTGTTTCCTGTTTCTTTCTTTTTATCTCTTTTTTAACCTCTTTTATCTCTTTTTTTATCTTTTTTAAACTTTATATCTATAGTATATTGTACATCAGGCTTTGTCGTTGTTATCACTTTTTTCAGTATAATTACATTTCAGAAATGTATAGTTGAATAAAAATATTAAGAAAACTATTCCATCTCTCTTAAATATTTTAACTGTAATATTTTAACCTGAAAAAACCTTATTAATTTATTATTATTGATATTACTTATTGATATTACTTATTATATATAATTAATTAATATATAATTATATTACAAAATATAAGTGAAATTTCATAAATTATTTTGGAATTATATATAAACAATGCAAAATGTATTTAATGATCAAAGTGAAAGTAAAAAGTATATCTGACTCAAAATTCAGAAGTTCTGAATTCCATTTTGGTCAAGTATGAATATTTTTCAAGTGTAATAAAAATGGAATTGATTAAATGACAATTGAGACGCAATTGAGAAGATCTCGAACATTTTTGACAGTACTATTGTCAATCATAATTCCATCTTATATTTAAGCTCATCAACTTTACCTTAAGATGTTACACATATTGTTTTATCGGTTCATATATAGCATCTTAAAATACATAGCATCTTAAAATCAAATGATCTTAAATATTACACTATAAGATTACATTGCGAGTATTGCTCTATATTTAGTTAAAATTCAGGAAATTATTCATATATATGAATATTTATAGAAAGTATGTATTATTATTAATATCAAATATGAATGTATATATATGTTGAAGTTTCAAAATTTGAAGTGATTAATTTAATATAAAGAACATAAAAGTAAAATTTTCATTAAAATTTAATAAAAATATATGTATAAGATTTTTGTAGTTGTCAATGTTAAATATGATATCCAAATTAAAAAATATAAAATTTGTGTATATGTGAAGAAAAGGATTCTGAGAGAGAGAGATCTGTGATCTAAAGAATTCTAGCATATATAATTTTACAAAATTGATGACATTTTCACCTTCATATTTGTTATATTCAATGAACCCACACAGTTTTACATCCAAAAATTTGAATGCTATATTTGACATTAACAATCACAAAACTTATGTATGTACCTTCACAAGATTTCAATTAAATTCTCATTTTTGTGTTCACCAAATTGAAATTTGGATTATAATATATATTAATAACTTCAGCAACATTACAAATTTCTGTATATTTTTATTTTTTTTTATATGTAAATTTTTATATCACATATATAGTTTTTTAGCCTACTGAGAAATATAAACATCGAGTCTTTTTCGTTTATTTTTCAAGAAGTCAGAAGAAATATAGGTTATATTGATAGCAGAGTTATAGAGTGATAGCGTATATAGCAGAATTAAGATAGAATTAAGATTGAGTTAGTGTTGAGCTGTGTCATGTTAGGCACAACTGTATTGTATGCGTACATATATGTTCAGAGATTCATCGTATATGATGCGCGTGAATGTAACTTTAGCGCGTGTACGTATTTAACCGCGGTGGGAAGAAGAGAACACGTTCTCGCACCCGAATGCGAGACAGAGTGAGAGAAACGAACGTGCGCGCGCAGGTGGCGCGATGTGGTGCGTCAGTCAGTGTCGGTGCAGTCTCGCCCGGGAGTGCGAGAGAGAAATTTAGTGTTTTATGCTGGGTAATTGAACGTAGTAGAGGCAGATATCAAAGAGTGAGAGAACTGGTTGAATCGCTTCGAAAGAGAGAAATAGGCAAGAGAAAGAAGGACAGATATATCACGTAAGACGTACTGCGATGTCCGCACACGGGGCGAGCCGGTCAATCGCGCCACTTCGCGGAGTGTACGTTTAATCGCATATAATTTCAAGCAAGAAGACAGGCCGAAGCCTGAATAAAGAGATTAGGGTAAACGAGAGGGAATGAGCAAATTACTCGGCTTAACAAGTACCGGTGCGAAGTAGTGGCTGGACCACATGGTAGCTTTATAAGCTGTGTTAGTGATCGTCTTATTCGGTAAAAGCACACATTGTTATTGTTGTTGATCGATATCCATTGCGAGAAAAAGAGGAGATAAATAGGCAAGCAAGCAAGAGAGAGAGAAAGAGAGAGAGAGAGAGAGGGTGGGTGAGAGGGAGAGAACTTTCGTAGCAGAAAGCACCGAGAGGTTGGCAACGGTGTGGCGCTGGGTGGTGGTGGTGGTGCACTGTGACACAGTGGTGAAACGAAGGCACGAAGGACACGGCCGTGAGTAGGAAGAGGGTTGTTATGGGGCGAGACTTCTGTGGTGTGCTGCTGTTCATCGCGCTGGCCGCGTTGGCTGCGCTAGTAAGGGCAGATGCCTTTTCGACGGAAAGTAAGTCTACGATATTGTTTGGGCATGAAATATCTTCGGAGCAAAGTTAAGGAGTCAGAGAGGAGGGCAGCGCAAGCTGTTCCTTGAGCTTTCTTAGTGTACCTATTCCCACTAGTCCCTCGTAGAATCCGATGTCATGTCGCATGTTTTTATCAATTTTCAATCTTTTTCGATACATCGCGGTGATTTTTTTAATTTCTCAGTTATGCTTCGTCTTCACTTTCGCGCCATCGTCCACGACCTCCCCCTTCCGGGTGCGTCGATAAGAGACAGGATTCCCACAAACGATGTCCCATGCGAGTTTTAAAGCCTTCGTATCCGACAGTCTCTCATACGTTCTCTCTAGGATAGATTTATTTATTGCGAATTATCGCCGCTGGTGCACATCATGGAGATATAATACGTTTGTTTACGACTGTTATCGGAAGTGCGTCTAAATTGTTAGCGTCACTGGCATTTGACGTCGTACAACGTTCGTAAGACATGCATAAAACGTTAATATTTGCGCATGAGTCATATTTTATTCTGAATACTCTTTCTTCGGGCTAATGCTATTCGTTTATGAGATCTGAAAAACACCGGCGAAGGCGAGGGGGAGAATTTCATGGCGGTCGTTTCAACCCTGAGTCTCTCCTTGAAATTTCCTATTCTAAATTGCATCACGCGAATATCGCTATGCCAACAATGCAAATTGTGTTTCGGGAATTACGCTTTTGCGTTTATTTTATCAGTGAATTATATCACATTGTATTCGTATTTTGAGTTATTAAGATACGTATTATTGTTAAAGAAATTCTCACTTATGTGTGTATACAAGCTGGTCTCTAACATGTAGTATAACTATAATTGTCAACTTCTCGTATATATAAGTGCGCGTAAGGTTAAAAGTCATAGGAACCGTAAGAATTATAACAATTATATGATTTTTAGTCTTATGTATAAATGCGCAAGGTCGAAAATCGTACAATTGTAATTGTAGTTGTATTAAGGCATATGTGATGCCTGATATATAGCTGACTTAAAACTTATATTAGGGTTGCTGCGATTTTCAATTGCATGTGTATATTTAGACGTAAAACGCACATCGGACGTCATATGTGCCTTGATGTTGTAACTAATACTAAGCTATACTATTTTCAGTCTTATACATAATGCGTAAAATAAAACAAATCGTAGGAAACCTCAGGGAATCGTGCACTTGTATTATTGTTTTGCATTTGGCGAGATTTATTTCAGAGCGCTGGGTAAATTATGCTTTAATGATAATAATAAATAAATGATAAGAGATGTGTGACATCTGATGTACAGCTGAAAATTGTTACTAAATGTTAAGGCATATACGGCAGTCTGTACTACTGGTTGGTAATAATAATAATCACATAAAAATTATAATTTTTAATCGTTTATATATACATACATATGATTAAATCGAATACGATTACATACGAAAATCGTAGTAAGCTCTGTAAAACGTAGTCTACAATGACAGTAAGCAGTAAGAAGTAAGCATAAACGGTAAGAAATAAACCAATCACAGTCGACTATGACAAAAATAATCAACTGTAGTTGGTCCATTTCTTACTGTTCACGCTTACTTCTTACTGCTTACGGCCATTGTAGACCACGCTTTATATAACTGTTAGGCCTATGGCATACACAAAAGCGTAAACAGTAAGATATAAGTAATAAGAAAATTGGCTAATCGTAGTTGAATATTCGCGTGGACCATACAAAAATAATCAATTGTGATTAAACCGCTTGTTTACATTTTACTGCTTATATTTTTGTGTACCATGGACTTTAAGGCTGTCACATCGACCAATTACGTTCGTGCATATTACATATATATTACATATGTACATTCGTATGTTACATGTTAGGTATTCGTATGTGCATAACGCGTCAAGATTTTTGCGTGTCTCGTTTTTATCCGTGACTATCACAAATCTCTCGCAACATTCCAATAGAATGCGAGTGAACCCTTGAAAAAAATATGGTGGCAACGACCTTTATGACTTGACCGGTGTTACGTGAAGGTGCATGTTATATAAGACCAACAAGCGTACAATGTCAGCGTGCAACATTACAGCGCTTTTGTTTTGTTAATCTTCGTTTTTACTCGCTTTTTTCAGCTGTTTTTATATATACTTTTGGCCAAAGTAAATACACGTAACATCATTAATGCCTGAACATTTACTAGATGAAGAGTTATTAGACATTTTTGGTCAGACATATTTGTTTTACGCATTTATTATGATTGTTGATCATTTAAAATGTATATTTTTTTACTGCTTATGTTTGTTATTTAACACTGAAACTAAGAAAAAGATTACCTTACGCGCAATGAATTTGAAACTGAATATACATATCATATTCAATCAGTATTTTCAATCAGTTTCTCGTTACTTTCTATCATCTTTTAGATAATCGTTTAATTCTATGTTTGTAAAATAATTCATGTCTTTAGCCGATCAAATTACTGACGATGTAATAACAAATAAAAGATACGATAAACCTTTGTTGTAAGGATATTTCCGGGTTAAAATGCGCGAGTTAGAATACAGCAAAATATAATCATATTTGCAAAGTATAATTATATTTCATTGTTACTTGAAAAAATAGCAGCGTAACCTTGTCGACCAATTCATACAGACAGGTTATAACATTTGATTTTATCGTTACTATCTCTCTCCGACATTTAAATATGTTGATATATTAAATAGGTTGATATATCGTCGTCTTCTAATAGCATTTAGCTTCTAATAGCGTCTAGCATCTCTCTGATTATAGCAGCGTAACCTTGTCGACCAATTCATACAGACGGGTTATAACATTTGATTTTATCGTTACTGTCTCTCTCCGACATTTAAATATGTTGACATATTAAATAGGTTGATATATCGTCATCTTCTAATAGCATTTAGCTTCTAATAGCGTCTAGCATCGCCCTGATTATAGTCTGCTATACGTCTTGGCGTTGTTTCAATTCGTTTAATTTATCAAAACATAAAAATATAGTTATTCAAATAAAAGCGGATGTGTATAAATTTGACAGTAACTTTATTGCAAATTATAAAATCACGTCATGGCTACATATTTTATGAATCAATTAATGCCTCATAAATTATAATTGCATCATATGACGACAAAATACGAAATAAAAAAGGTTAACAGAAATTATTCAAAACAATATGTCAATCGGTTCTGGGAAATAAAAACATATTTATATGATGTCTTGTTTTTCTCGTTGAGTATAAAAGGCTTTTATGTTAAACATCATAACATGAAGATAGAACATTTTTAGGTTTCGTATATACATCAATGATTATTAATTTGTATACAACTGTAACTTTTCTTAAAACAAGCAGTATTTATTATACTTATTTATTTTGAAAAAAAATGACTTTTATCGAATCATTAATTGTAAAAATTACAAGGTAAAGTAATAATGGAAAAAAAATAAAAATATTTTGGTAATCTTTACATTGAACTTTTTAATTATAGCTTCTCTGTTTATTACTTTTTTCTTCTGTATTCTTAAGGTGTTGTGCCAATGATTTTACCTGAAATAGTAATTAATTGATTTAATTTATGTTGTATTTGATAATTTGCTCACCATAACGGATCCTAAGAATTCGAGTCTTTTATATGTTACACCACTTCCGTGTTGAGCAATAGATATCCATTTTATATTATCTAAAAAACACGGTATAAAAGAAATTTGCTGTAAAATTTATTATACATACATCTGTATATCTGAGCATAGAGCACGGACCCCTTATATTAATTCAATATATTGAAATCAATATTTACTATTTAAGTTTTACGTAACATTTATTTTATTCTGTGTCATTATAAACAAGCAGTCTATATTTTCGATATGTTCTCACATAATTACTGAAATATATAAAAAAAGTAAAGTAAAAAAGTAAAGTTAAATGATCTCTTATATTTCATTTTACACATGATTCAGATTTTTATATAACAATATATATCAAATTTTTATATGGCAACATATATCAGAAATGAAATTTATGAAATTCTATATTACAATATATTATAATATTATACATACATATATTACATATATTCCAAATACATACACATCAATGTTCTTAGGATATTACTATTTTTAAAATACTTCTGTGAACTATAAAATTTGAGTTACAAACAAGAATATTTTATTCTACTTTATTTCTTTTGTTATGTGAACTTTTTTCTCTTACAAATAAATATGTTGAACATGCGTCATATGATCGTCACATCAGATCTGAGTTTCTTTCTGCAAAAACTTATTTGTTTTGTATTATTTATTGGACGTCCTGTTGTCCGAATATTAATTAACTTAGATCAGACAGTTTTATTATGTTATATATTTTTAGAGATTGCGGCTTTATATGTTTATCTCTATAAATTTGAAAGAAATTAAGGTGAAATAACATAGAATGTGTAATATATATATATATATATATTACACATTCTATAACTTAATTTTATAATGATATTGAATCAATATAATATTACAGTATTGAATTATAATTTAAAGAATAATAATCTTCAGAAATAAAAAATTAAGATATATTCATGGCTCATGAATTAAAGTTCTAAATTTTATTAATAAAGTTGATAATAGAATACGATATAAGTTACATGTATGTAATAATTAACTCTATGTACATACGCTTTTACTGCGAGTATAGTTTATAATATCATTTTTTATGTATTTCCTATGTTTATTCAGAATATTATATACTAGTGATTCTTTTGGCATTAATAAATTAATGTTGCGAAATATTACACTTTTTTATAATTCTCAGGTAAACTGGCTTGTCCTTTGAGGCAATTCCGATGCAACAATGGCAGATGCATACCAATTTCGTGGGTCTGCGACAAATCGGACGACTGTACTGACAATTCTGATGAAAGCCCAGAAGAATGTAAAAGTAAGTAATATCACGGAATTTATGGTAATATATCAAATAATCAAAAGATACAAACATACACACACACACACACGTCTTATATTTAGGTAAATTGAGTTCAGTAAGTTACTGATTAACATATATTTTATGTTGTTGATTTTATAATATTTTATTCGCTTATTACTTTAATCATAAAATTAAGTATTTTATTTTATAACTTATTTATTTTTATGACTATATTTTATATATTGCCCTTTTTTATTGATAATAATCCTTACAATCTTGTAAGTATTGTGAGATATATTTTATAAATATATACGAAATGCTTTAATAGTATAATCAGAAAAGTGGTGTTTATGAAATACGTTCGAAATACGTTTGATACATATGAAAAATGTTTATGAAATACGTTAATATATATATAAAATTTAATACAGAATATTAAATTTTTTAATAAATAAATTTACCCCTCGCAAATATCTAGGCCCTTGACATATGTTGCCAAGAATATATCCTCGAACAACATGCAAAAAGTTTAATCGTCATTTAACGCTTGTTAAAAATTTATTAACACAAATATGACCTTACAAACGAATGTTGAAAATCAACATTTTTCTCATACATTATTTATAACTGTATAATTATACATTTTTATATTATTAATATAAAGTATTAAAAATGTTATTCAGTATTTTATGATATACCATTGAGAGGATATATTTGTGACATGATGATGAAAACTTTATTTATGGATTTATAGTACTATAGATGATATATAGTGATGGTATAGACTATAGTATTATAGGAAACAACATTTATATAAAAATCTGGCTAAATAGAATTTGTAATATCTTACAGCATCACATATAAAACGTGGAATAACAGCTCGCATATCATGCTAAATTCTTTCAATATTTTGTATCTGAATCAATGAAGTTTATATGGAGATTAACATGTATGAGTATGAGTGTAATTCATGTTATTGATATTATTATATCACGAACAGTCACTGTATATTATAGATCCAGGAGCAATAAATATATTTATTGTCGATTTACGAAACATACGAGTAACGATGAACATAACTATATGTGTTACCAGACTTTATCGACGTCGTTTAGCTAGCTTTATACACGATAAACTTTATCTCGTTATTTTGGTGCTGATTCATTTCTTGCGGTCATACATCAGCGAAATATTGTGAATGAAGCTTTAGGTGAATATCCGCGAAACCGGTCCTGTCCGTATACAACAACTACTGGGAGGACGAGCAGGTGCCCGTATAATACGTTACCCAGTTCTTCCAACAAGCCCTTCTTCATACAGCATGATCGATGATTCTATCGAATTTTAATTATCTATTCATTATTCGCGAGAATATTATCATATACAAACATTAGGATAGGAACGTTTTCATTTGAGCTCGTTTGTATACGTACATATATTTCATATGCTATGTTATCGTTTAAAATCTCGACGATATACGCGTTACACAGAAAAATTAAATAATGTATAAACTTTTTGTTTCGAGTTTCTCTTCTCATATATATTTTAAAACAGCCCTATTCTATTTATCGTTTATTTATCATTTGAATTATTTTCGTGACAAGATAGAAGTGAGAAATTTTTGCGACAAAGTGTGATTGCAATTATACACATTGGGCGAGTTTTGTTTTTAATGAATAATTGAATGCTTATGAATAACATTATATCATTTATGATTATAGTATGACGGTGTCGATTTCAGTGGAAGTTCCATATCGTGACTACACATAAAAATAGATACGAAATCGCAGATATAAAATATCGCAAGACTTTTTCAACATTTTGCGCAATATTACTGCGGAAATGCGCAGTCTGATATGAACGTGTGCATATTTAATCAATGCACGCTCATAGACTGTCTGCGGAAATGCGCAGACAGTCTGATATAAGCGTGCATTGATTAAATAAAGTGATCTGTTGATACACAAAATTCGCGCGATTGCTCATGTGTTCTCTTCATATTGTTTTAATTTCGTATAGAATTAGATATTTTAACGCAATGCAAAACTAACTTTTGCATCTACAATTTGCAGTTTTGACCGATTTAGATATCACATTGTTTAATTATGGAGTTCCAATAAAACTTCAGATTATATTTTAATTGTTCCGTATAATTATTATTTGGTAGTGATTAGTACTGATATCTAACAATATCAATATCTGACATATAACAATAATGCTATACGCTAACATATATATTAATGTGCATTCTCATTGTATGCACCGATTTATAGGCATATATGTTATAGGATTTTAAAATATAGATTTATTAAAAATTACAATTTTATTATGTAATATTTACAAACTGAAATTTTGGAAATGTCGTTTATATTAACTTTTGATATTCTAATAATTTCCTTACAAGGTGTGTGTCTCTCTTACACTAATATTAAAATATATTTTGAAAAGACAATTTTTTTGAATCTTGGATATGTTGAAAACATGTCGTGAACGGGCAATTTCTTTGTTCAGGAAAACGTTTTTAAAAGAAAAATAAAATAAGAATATATAATATATTTAGAAGCTCTTTAGACAAAGTTATATAAATCTTTACATGACTTACATTCACTTTTAGAAGAAGACGCAAAATCAAACTTTATATAAAATCATATATAAACTTCATTAAAAAGTATCGAAATTACTGTTGCTTCTTTTCCACGATACTTATTAATTTCCTTGATATGTGACTCATTTCTCTGATTGTCATCGCGGAAGATGTTTTTGTTAGTTTAAGGTTACTTAAAAAACAATTTATTTTATATTAAAATATCAATAAATAATATATTAGCACTGTTTTTAATCGTATACGATAACAAGGATTAATGCATAGCATCTAGTTCGTAAAATTTGGATTTAGTATGATCTGTATGATTGTGTGAAAGATTCTTATTTGCATATTGAAACTTTAATTCGATTTATTTTATTCTGTTTTTGTGATGGTCGTTTTATTAATTGTGAAATATGACTGATACAATGATAGCCACGCGCGAACATATACGCACAACGAAAATAAATATACAGGGTGTCCCATTTTAATCCGACCGGCTGAATAAAATTTGAGGATATTTTCCAGAAAAAAATGTCAGACAAATGTTGCAAATGTTCAGTTCTAAGGGGGATATTCGATGCCATCAACAATTTTGACCTCGGGTGAAGGGTTCAAGGTCATTCAAGGTCAACTTTTTTTTCTTAAGTGGGAACCTCTATTTTTCACATCGGCAATCGATTCTACGTAAAAAAAAATGAAACTTTTGTCTGAAGCATTTTTTTTTATAACGCAAATTAATTTCACTTATTCAGCCTCCAAAATTGAAATTTTCAAACTTTCTGAATTTTTTACTCGAGAATGGTGGGGTTTGGGGGGAAATTGCAGAAGACAAAAAGTTCTTGGAATGCTGCAAGGAATTCACTCGAATTTTTGCATAGTTGATCGTGCACTTTTTTCGAGGTACCTCCTGACAGGTAGAACATTGGCGGAAAAAAGTGCACGATCAACTATGCGAAAATTCGAGTGAATTCCTTGCAGCATTCCAAGAACTTTTTGTCTTCTGCAATTTCCCCCCAAACCCCACCATTCTCGAGTAAAAAATTCAGAAAGTTTGAAAATTTCAATTTTGGAGGCTGAATAAGTGAAATTAATTTGCGTTATAGAAAAAAATGCTTCAGACAAAAGTTTCATTTTTTTTTACGTAGAATCGATTGCCGATGTGAAAAATAGGGGTTCCCATTTAAGAAAAAAAAAGTTGACCTTGAATGACCTTGAACCCTTCACCCGAGGTCAAAATTGTTAATGGTATCGAATGTCCCCCTTAGAACTGAGCAACATTTGTCTGACATTTTTTTCTGGAAAATATCCTCGAATTTTATTCAGCCGGCCGGATTAAAATGGGACACCCTGTATATTAGAACTAAGAATTAATTTATTCCTTTCTGGCTTTAAATTGCTAATACATAATGCCCGACTGAATATCCGTTTAATTTGAAAGAGATTTTCTGCTTTTAATGTTCAACAAAGACAATATTGATTAGAAATTGACGATTAACAATTTCCAATTAATATTAAGAAGGAATAATATGAACAAAAGATATTGGTCTAAAATTCACGAGCGAATAATCTTATCGACACAATTATTATCGATTGTACATGTCTTATCTTACGTCTTCCTATAAATATATATCATAATAACCTCCGTGACACTACGCTCTTACGTGAGTGCATTTTTTTGCAGATTAGCAATAGTGAATAAACGCGGCATCCATCATAATATTTTCATAATTATTACTTCACATCATAATCATACAACAGTGAAAAATGACTTATATCTCTATTGACCTATTATTACTCGGTGCCTTGTTCTTGAATGCATGAATTTATTACTAAAACAATTTCTAATGAAAATTATAATGGTCATATAATCTTCACATATCCCTTCTTTAAAAATTGCTTCAAATTCTGTAAAATAAAATTTTCGCCGATGACACGCAACAAACATTTTCGATAACGAATAATGATAAATTTCTGCGTTTTTTGTTATTTAATAATTAATAACGTACAATACTTTATTACGATGTAAATAAATAAAAAAGTGCAAGATCATTAAAAAACTGGAATTGGGAAATTATAAAAAAATATTTCGCGATAAATAGTATTGTCTCACATAGTTCAATTAAATAAAGTTCTTCTATACACTTCTATCTTTATTAGAATATATTTAGTAAATATTTTTTTTATTCGATAAATTCGTGTTCCATATGTAATTATACATAGTTGAAAACCTGGTTTGATCGAAAGAATTATAGATCATAGCTAAGAAATAATCAATTTCAAGTTTGTATCGCATTTGCACAATCAACATACATGTAACGAAACCTAGCAATCAGGAAATCTAAAAAGTTTACAACGCCATAATTTTATACCTTTCCTTATATCTCACGTCTGGAGTTTTATGATGGGAGAGAGACACGAACGAGGAACAGTAATCGCATATAATTTTATAAATATGTAATTACAGTCTTATCATATACACAGTTCCGCAAAAATTTTGCAATAAAAACTCGCCGTCCTTGCATCTGATCCGATGCTTATGATTTTCCCTGATTAAACGTACATGAATTGGCGCGTGTAAGATGTAGTCTTTCGTTAGTCTTGCATCAGACAGTGATATAATCTGCTTTTTCATATTGGGAAATAGGACCAGAATATATATTCGTTTGTATTTATACCCTTGCTATACATAACTATTAAAATACTTAATTGTCCGCATGATTGGAATAATTTGTTCCCAAATATAAATATTTATATCATATTTTAAATATAAAATTATACATATCTTTTTTTTAAGTCTATACATTTGCATGCGTGTATTAAAACAGAAATAGAGATTCTGCTACAGCTATTACATAGCGTTGTATACAACGAACAAAGATGTTAACAACAAAATTGATCATTACTAGTAAAGACACCACTAGTCTAAATAGTAAATCATAAAAATTACAAGAATGATGTATATAAGTAAAGGAATAAGAAAACCTCGAAAATTTATCGAACGTATAAAAAATTAGAGAGATGTATGTGTGCTATATATATATATTATACTTTCCGTAATTTATAGTAATTTACAGTAATTTTATTTTATAACATTTACTTCTCTAAAAGATATTTTACATTCAAATAAAGCAATAAAAGTAAAAACATGAAAATGCAAGTTCAAAAATAAACAAATGTTTAAATAAATACATATACATCGTGATACAATAATGCCATGCTAAAATAATAAAATAGAAAAAATAATGGAAAAGAAAGGTGGTGCTTTTTTTCTTTTTTCTTTTCTTTTTTTTTTCATAAGCGAAAAGAAGTAATGAAAATAAACGGAACTGCCAAATATATTAAATCGACTTTGCTCGTGTTTATTTTTCGGAACACTCGTGAGATCTGCCCTTTGCAGATTTGCCTCGTGGTTAAATTCTTCCCCCTCTCTTATCTTTTTTCTTCAGTTTCTTCGGTTTCTTGCCGCCATCCCGTATCGGTATGCCATTTTAACTCGAGGTCAATTCGAGTCTTGTTATTAATCCCTTGTTGATTTTCTTTTACTTCTCCAAACTTTTCAACCAAACCCTTGATTTCAGTTCCCTTCCGACATTTAACGGTCAGTTTAATCCTCAAGCATACGGTAATTTTTTTCTGGGACGGTTGAACTTTATTCTCTATTCCTTTATTCCTATAATTAGAATCAATTTATTATAAATTTAAACTTCCGGATAGATTAAAAATCATTTCAGAAGGATAATAAGCATTATGTTTAATATGAATATACAGGATATCACGTAACGATAATTTTTCATGAAGAAATAAGTTAAAAATATAGAATAAAGTTGTTTTCGTACATGAGATTACATTTTCGAGAGAATTGATATTGAAAATTGAAAAACTGATGATATTTCCTTCTCTTCTTTTTAATTCATATTTCTATTAATTTTTACGATACATTCTTGTAAACTTTTGTTTTAACATCAAGATATTTTAAGACTAAGAAGATTATGTCAAGATATACTTAATCCCGTATAATATATCCTGTTGGAAACTTTCCGGCAAGATATATTCTACTTTTTGTAAATTCACCCTAAAAAGGGGGTATTATATCGCGTCTTTCTTCCTTACTTTGATCACCGTGACCTAAGGTGCAATGGCATCGCTTCGATGCGGTACGCACTGGCCCGAACGATATTGCAACAGACTTCGAATTCGTTTTTTCACCCTTTGCTTCTTTTACACTGGAACTCATTCGCCGTGTAGCGTCGGCTCTTCCTTCATCAGTGTGGCCCTGTTCGTTTAAGGCCGCTACATTTCACAGCGTAAGGTCTGTGTCGGTTGCATCAGACGACAACGACGACGATGACGAGGACGAGGAGAGCTGATTCGGCCGATGCCGCGCCGATGTAGGCAATGTACGGCAACTACCGACGCACTATATAATTATGGTGAAAGCCAGTTCATGCGTGGCGTAGTGTGTATAGAGTTGCATGATTTGCTCGAACATCGGCTCGCACATTGGCGCAGCGGCCGTATCGAACTATCGATTGTGTCGAATGCGTCGATCGCTTGCTTAAAATCTGACGATGCGTATCAACGTGACAATCGGATGTATTTGTGATGATTTGTTATCGGTTGTTCTTTTCATCAATATAATCGCGTTCCGAGGACACTAGAAAAAAGAAGGAAAGAAGAAGAAATACAGAGACATACTGAAGAGAAAGAACATATGTCAGGATTAATCGTTACTTAATTGCCCCAAGGTATGATATCGAGACTATTTGATATTTTTGCAAATGATAAATTGCCGGTAACGTAACAGGAAATAAAAAGTCCACAATATCGTGTGGAAAACACACAATATTTTCAGGAAGTATAGCGCATGCGGCAAGTACGTAATCCATGTAACTGTCTCGGCAGCGATAGTAGTGCGTATTATAATTCAGTCTATTTCAGCCTTTCAGGTCATTGAATGGCGGACATAGCGGCGTATATGCTTTTTTTTTCATTCTCAAATCAGTATCTTGCGTAAAGTGACGTCCACGAGAGATAACGCGTATATTGTACGTCGTAGTACCGCGCGCGTACCACTTTGCATACTCATTTTTCTTCATTTTTGTTTTCAAGACGCGTGATCGTCTTGAACACGATTACACTTCGTTCGCTTCGTATCGACGTACAAGCAAAATAAATTTTATATTTACAAAGAGGCGTATTACGTAAGACATCGGACTATAAAATTTCACACTCGATCAGTCATATATGCATATGTGTGTGTGTGTGTGTGTGTTTCTTTACGCGCCGATAATTTTATAGAGTGCGGTCCAATCTTCCGTTGTGCGCTACTTCTCGTATTTTTGCGCTGATATGTCGCTGCGTTATCGATGCTGCTACTCATGTTGCCGCGATCTGATCCCGTATACGAATCGCGCACACGTGTATGCGATTTCCCCACATGGTTCAGGAAAACACAAGCGTAAGAACGTGCTAGACACGCAACAAGAGGATTAATACTCGTGGCTTTGATTCGCGCGCTTCCCTCCTAAGCGCGGTATCACCGTTGTGCGTGTTCCCAGATCCATATATAGGCGCTCTTTTACCGAGCTGCAACCTTATAGAATCCGCGACCACCATCGCGAGCGCATCGCCGTCAGGTGTGCCAGATATAATCCGGAGCTGCACCCGTACACTGCTCGCGCGTGGAATGTGAAAGAGCTGCTGCGAAAATAAGTCCGCGTTCTACGGAGTAACGACGAGATTTGTGAGGGTGTCTTCTCCTCTTTCCCGCGAGAATGTTTCGCTGATTCGACAATTTGATTCGGAAATATCGCCAGTAGGAAGGATTGGAAGTTGGAAGATTTTAGACGATGTTTGCGGGACATTTTCGCGGTCAAATGACGCACTAGTGGGATTTTATGGACGATCAGTGATATGCGACCTTAAATATATAAATTTGTGAAACTTGAGCGGCGAGAATCTTACTCGAGGAACTGCGTATTTCAATCAATTAGATTAAGAGTAGATAACATACCTTTCTGTGTTTCAGAAAGTTAAGTGACCACGTGTCGCGCGGCCGTCTCGTCAATTTATGAAATAATAAGATGTGACAGAGGAGTTTGTTTCGACGATAGACGGTTTAGCAAAGGATCATTTATCAACACTAAGAGTTCGTGTCTTAATTTTCTCGAATGTAGACTCAGGTTTCATGTTATTTTATGTTGGATAGTAGAGAGACCTCATCGGATCATTCGCGTCATTGAAAACTTAGTGCCGTCGTAAAGTTTGACGTGTAGTGCAGCCCGTACAGTTTCGTCTGTGGTACAGTTTATAGTCACGAGCAACTATGCAGCTCGGCAGGAATTCACCGCGCTTCTCGGATATGTCCTGGTTTTGGTGCACATGCATCCTGTTACAACTTGCGTGTATGACTACCTTCGTAACTGGTGCTGTCGATCATCCTCATATGAACATTTCAGATACCCAGGAATGCAAAGAGTCGGAGTTCAAGTGTACTAATGGCAGATGTATACCCAATATATGGCATTGCGATGGTGACCGGGATTGCCCAGACGGTGTGGACGAAGATCCTGCGGTCTGCAGTAAGTTAAAATTTTTTATAATGCATGTACCAAGGATTATACGTGTATACGAGTATAATTTAATCGATAATTTGATTTATAATATCCGTTAAAATACGTACGCAAAGAAACACGTAGTTATAATTTATAGAAATGTGTGATCCTAAGGGAAGAGACATTGAGTTAAGATTAAGGTAAAGATCTCGCGTGAAGGTATACAATTAACAATTTTTACAAACCTATAATTTGAAATTTTGATTGAATATAATTAGATTGTAAGATGTTGATATATTGCTACGTTCATTACAATATATGCTACGTTTATCCAATTGTAAAATATGTGGGCACAAATTTTATTATTAGTTATTTTATATTAGTCCTTTTTATAATATTTTTATGGTAAGATATATTCTTACATGGTTACATAAAGAATGGATGTTGAGCCGAATAAAATGCATCTTCATCTGTCAACATTTGGTACGTATCTGAAAGTGCAACTTTTTTGTGATTGCTTTCATATAGGTAAAGCATAACGTATGCATAAGAGGGACTGTATGAGTTATTATATAAAGATCGCAAATGTGGATTCTCGCAAAAATATCTTGTTTTGTAAAATAATATCAATATACAATGAATTAAGAAAATATGTTTAAAAACTTCAAGGAACAAAGAGCGTATATAAAAATAGAGAAAAAATCTGTAATTAATATATATCATGCAATTAATATATAAACTGAATGTTTCAAACATAGAAGCAATTTTTTTATTTTAATAATGTAATTTATTTATTTATAATGTATTTATTTATATTTCTGCAGTGAGCGTTATGTCATTAAATGTTAGACACCCTATGTACATACAAATATTTATTTTAAATTTTAAACAGCCGTTTATTTTTGAATGCTCAAAACTAGATGAAAAACTAGATTATATTCAGAAATTTCTTTTGTAAAAATTATGCGCTGTATCAATTTGGAATATCATACATTTATTATATATAAATAAATAGAAGTGATAAAACATAGAAATATTAAAAAAATAATAGTTGTTCGAAAATATACAGTCACGAACAGAAAGATTGTACATAATTTCTATAAGTTTCAAAACGTATTCTTCTACTTCAGTAGGAAAATTTGTTTTCTAATAGGATAATTCTGTCATTAAACAAGACGATTACGCAACGATTACGCTTTTGTGAAATTCACACAAAAAAATTAGGAACAAGTTTTCTCTCCACGGCTTAGATTTTAAGCACTTTCTTCTTTGGAAATTATGTTTTCGAAATTAGTATGCAAAATTTTTCGAGGACTTGAACTGATTGATTTCAAATCTTTTATATATCTTCAACACATATATATCGAAAGCATTTACATACATATATCAAGTTCCCTAAATTTAATATTTAATATTTTTTTTATTAAATTAATTTTTGGTGGGAAAAATGCAACTTCTACTTTGCACTGACGCCATTTTATTGATTTTTAATTTTTTGTGAAATTGAAAATATATGTGCTCAATATCTATATATTGAGGATATGGTTGTGGAAGTTTTAGGAAGGATATGAAAGTTTTAAGTCACACATAATCGATTCAATCTTTAAAAAATCTTGTATATTGATTTTGCAAATACAATTTCGAGGAAAACGTATTTAAAATTTTGAGTACGATATTTCAGATAAACATTATTAATCAATAAACATTTTTTAAATATTTATACTTATATAATAAATGTATCACGTTGCAAATTGATGTTTTTTAATGTCTTCTGATAAAAATTTTATCATAAGTTTACTTTTTGAGCTTCCAAAACTAAAAAGCTCTTTTTAACACACAATTTTGTAGTTAATAGAAATATGGTTTTGGATGAAATATAGTTGCCATACATTTTGACTAAAATACTGTAAATAATTTCAAATAAATGTCTTTAGATTTTCTCCAGCAAAAAAGTTTAAGGATAGCTTCCGGTCTAAAGAGTCAATAGATCGAATTGTTGTTTTTTCTTTTCACATTTTTCGTATCTTTAAAATGTTTAAAACATATCATTAATACGAATTTTTTTTAAATTCGTGAGAGTAAGGAAGTTATAGATATCCATGTACAGTCAAGTTTAGAGTGAAAGCTGAATAAATAAGACTTTGCTTAGTATTATTGTATATATTATCCGAGCTATTTACAAAATCTGTCGTTAGATGATTTACTCTAGCGGTATATAGGCAATAATATACAAAATAATGAGAAATTTTTCATCTGCGTGTGTGCATTTGCTCCAAAATACCTATTAAAGACGAAAAGTCATAGAAGTAACTGCATATTCCGAATACGTATATAACGATTAGTTTCTCGCCGAGTATCAGAATATAAACTAGAAGTGAACCTAGTGAGATCATCATATGTATACTTTTATGAATATGAATATAGCGGTAATGATTTCAATATAGAGGGAAAATTTGATGAAGAAAAATTAGAATTGGCGTATGTTAGCAAAAGTCATCGCGGACATAAAAAAACATTTCTGTGCGGAAAGAATGAACTTAAATGGAGCGTTACTACACGAGGAATGAGTGGACGTTGAATATACGTTACGTACGTTGAATAGATGTTACGTTTGCCTGGACTAAAGAACAAGTTAAATTATAAAACAACATAGATATGTGGTCGTTGCTGCTCAACGATGAAATGCTCTAAATTATAATAACTTATACAAACGTGGAAACTCAGAAGAAAGACAGAGAAAAACAAACGTTTCAAAACAAACATACAATAAGGAAATATACATGATAAAACCCAGAATATTTATTAGACTGTTATATTTTGTAAATGTTAAAAAATGGAAATGTTGAGACAGAGGAGTTGTCAATCGAATTTGGGTCGACCTTGTTTAGGACAATAATATCTAACCATTGGTAAGCATTTTTTTTTTGGCGTGTTTGCGGTTTAATAACAAGATCAGATATACTGAAAAACGATGATCAAATTTTTTAGCACCTATCAGATAATTATGGAAATATTTTACAAGAAATTATAAAAAATATATTTTATAATATATGTAACAATCATCAGTGTGACCGTCAAAAAACAATTACTTGGTTTTTGTGGATGTTTTGTTGCAAATATGTATATGAAAATAAACCACATAAGTACAATATAAAAATAATATATTTAAACGACGCAAAAACTAATTTATTGAATGCAATTCTATATGCAAAATATAATTAATGTCTCGTGCTAAAATCGCTTTAAATATATACTACTTTTAATAATATAATAATATAATATTGGATTAGTAAAGAGTTTAATTTAATTTTTTTACATACTTTGAGTTACACTATCAGCTTTTCTAAAAATAAAGATTACCGACGAATAAATTATCCGACAAAAAGATTATACTAAATATAAATACACTGAATTAATTTGCACACTTAATAATAATATTATTTATATCATATCTAAAGATTTACATGTATTTGGTATCCTTTTATTTTTGTAAGGTCTGTTGTTAATATTTTCTACGAAAGTGTCCATAAGATACACAATATAGAAAAGTGTCTAATGAATGAAAATATTTTTTATTATATTAACCCCTTGGGTACGGATTTATTTGAGAAAATATTTGCATGTGGAACGGTTTTATATTACAATTGTCATCATTTTCTGGTTCACGAGAAGATTCACTATCACTGCTCGATAGACGTCTTGTGCGTCTTCGAAACCTTGATATTATATTAAAATTGTCATCATTTTCTATTTCAATATCGTCTTCATCACCTTCGCTTTGTATTTCATTGTAATTGTCAATTTCAGGATCACTAAACAATTCTTCTTCAGATTTCTCAAAGTCACTTTCGCTATCACTATCATAAAATATATTCCTTGTTTTTGACATAATGGGGCAGTGTATCGCAAATAATGTTCACCGAAATACTGTAATTGCCTCTTCTATTATGACTGATACAAGCTACAATGAAATGAACAGAATTGTGCCTAACCTCAAATATCGTTTTAGACACGTCATCCGCTCCTAGGGAAAACAAATGAATGACGTCTCTCAGACGTCAAATGTACCCAAGAGTTTAATTTTTGGTTTGACGTCTTAAACACGTCATCCGCTCCTAGGGGAAAAAAGTGAATGACGTGTCTCAGACGTCAAATGTACCCAAGGGGTTAATATGAATATTTTTGACGGTATTGACAAATTAAGAGAAATTGTGCGTAATAATGAAATAATGAAATTAATGGATAATAATGAAATATATTTTTTAATAAGATCATAATATAATTTCATACAAAAATTGAGAGTATATGATATTGTCCCTCACATCTAGTAAATAATACCCCTAATAGTAAATATGTCCAGAGAACATCCAAAGACATCCTGGAGATGTCCTGGAAACGTCCTATTTCCTGAGGACGGCCCTAAGATGCCTCTGGATGTCCCCAGGAGATTTGTGCTATCAGGGGTTATTTAAACATGAACATGAACAAAGTGCATATGCATGTATTAGGATTTTGCTAAATAAATGTATAAAATTTGGGTCTTTAAAGTTGCACACGACTGTGATTAATAATATCTTCAATAAGACTGTAACTTGCATATAAAACACACACACACACACACACACATGTGTATGTGGGTGTGTTTTATATGTGTTACGTTATATATGTATAATATGTAATTATGTACATACATATATATTATATATACAATATAATGCAAATATGCAAAAAACTTTTAAAATGTATCAAAAGCGTCTAAATTTATTTATCTTTTATTTATTTGTTTTTTACATATCTTTCAGATAATTTTGTTAAAAAATTATCTCTTATTGATATTTATAATTAGTATTTGTAATATCAATAAAATACGAATATAATTTCGTGAGATTGATTATGTTTTACGTGGGAAAGTTGTTAATTGAAAATATTCAATTAAAAAAAAAGGAACGGTACCGTGCAGCGAAACGGAATTCCAATGCAGCCCAGGCGAGTGCATTCCGAAGACCTGGCTATGTGATCGCCAGGTAGATTGCACCAACGGTGTGGACGAGAAAAATTGTCACAGTAAGTCGCAACATGTTCGCGGATAAATACTTTAACATTTAGGTGTTACCGGAAAGCAGCTAAGGAGGAACGAAAGATCAGCCGACAAAACTATAAAACATGCGACAGGACAGCGAATTGTTCGCAACGAGGACCCTACAGATTGTATTTTCGTGTTCATAATATATCTTCTCGCTTACTACATTGCGAAATGCAAATTTTCAATTTGTAAATTGCCTACATATAATATGCACATGAAAATACATGAAGAAAATGGCAAATATATTACCTCATATAATAATTTACAATTATTTGAAATATATATATATATATAAAGTGGGTAATCAATAAAATAGTGAGAAATATAACGTAAATTAACGTAATTTTATGAAGCGTTACACGCACAGTTGCAGCTCTTTTATATTTACATATGGTATCATAGTACTTTGGTATTTACTAAGTCAGGAATTACTTGAAATTTTCTACTAGATATATTCACTTCTAGATGTGCGTTTATTGTTTGTATATTGTGCGATTGTTGGCTATTTAAGGAAACAGCAGTAATGTTTTAAAACAGCTTCGACATCTTGACATATAATTAGAATCAGTAAGGGGATCTGCTCACGCGTTACGTATAATCAGTATGAGAATGATATAATACATATGAAGCTTGCAAGAACTAAAAAATTAGTTTTCCATTAAAAAAATTTCTGTAAGTAGTTTATGCATGTGGTTCATATTAACTGAATAAAACATTATGAGTGTATATAAAAGCCATGTAGTCAAAATGTTTTACACAGTTAATAAGGAGCCATTCATCTACTATTTCTAGCAAATTTTTTAACGGAAAACTAATTTTTTTACTTCTTCTTAGCTTTTGTTAATAAAAATCAGCAAATCAGATGTTGATACATGGACAATAGTAAAAATATACAGAAGTCTAAAAGACTTTAAGATTCATAAGAAAAAATAAAAAAGTTACAATTTGCAAACAACTACGTAAAATTTTGAGTTATTAATTAAAGAAGATTTATGAATGATCACGTAAAATGCAAATTTGAGATAATAGATTGCAAAATCTATACGTTCACTCGGTTTATCACATCGTTTGCAAATTTCGGATAAATAATACAAATCCATGTATATAACAAAACCGAGCATGTTCAATACCTGACAGTAAAAATTAGATTAAAAAATAGAAAACAGATGTCATATAGCTTTCTCTCTACCTGCGCAGTGTCACTCTTGGTCTATTCTTACTACATCTATGTATAAATCGACCGTCATAAGTTGGTACAGGCGCGGATGCAACAATATGTCGATTGTTGAAACATCGTTGCTGCTTCGTCAAATAATCAAGTCATAACCAATGAAGTCAATAATTAACAGCCATAATAAACATATTTAGAAATAAATACCTCTATTTAAAAATGTTTATTAATTCTCGACTTAGTAAATGGTAAAGTATATACTCATTTGCAATATGCTCATTTAAATACTTTTATAAATTTTTAAACGCATCCGTAGTTTAATAAGAAAACGTATTTTATGAGTAATATTCAAACAAATTCCCTCATTGGACTATCAGCTATATTCTAATCTGTATTGAGAAAAAAATGTTCAAACCGTTGGAATAAAATATACATTAAGCCTTGTATACATATAGAGGGTGTCTCTGCCAGATTTGTTATAAGATACCCTGTATATATATGTATGTGTATGTAATATACAGAGTGTCCCATTTTAAAGGACCCACTCAAATATCTTAGAAACACTGCGTTAAATCGAAAAATGCTTAAGACAAAAGTTGTTTGGCTTGAAAGGGAACATAAGACAGCGATAGCATTTTATTTATAGATGGCTCCACTTTCGAGATATTCATTGGTCATCAATTTTCTTAAATGGAAATCCCAATTTTTTATTATATCATCTTTTTCTATCAATTAATTTGAACAACTTTTGTCTGAAACATTTTTTATTTGCTTAATATATTTTAAGATATTTAAGGAAAACTTGGTAACTTTTCCAACATTTACCTTACAATATCTCGCTAACTATTCGTCGAAAGAAAAAATAGTATTAGACTTTTTTACTTTATTTACTATCAAGAATATATTACTATAATAGTACCCTAACTTTTGTTAACTTATCGACCTTTGGAAATTTCAAAATTATTAAATTAATAAAAGTTAGGGTATTATTATAGTAGTATATTCTTGATAGTAAATAAAGTAATAAAGTCTAATACTATTTTTTTCTTTTGACGAATAGTTAGCGAGATATCGTAAGGTAAATGTTGGAAAAGTTACCAAGTTTTCCTTAAATACCTCAAAATATATTAAGTAAATAAAAAAATGTTTCAGACAAAAATTGTTCAAATTAATTGGTAGAAAAAGATGATATAATAAAAAATTGGGATTTCCATTTAAGAAAATTGATGATCAGTGAATATCTCGAAAGTGGAGCCATCTGTAACAAAATGCTATCGCTGTCTTATGTCCTCCTTCAAGCCAAACAATTTTTGTCTTAAGCATTTTTCGATTTAACGCACTGTTTTTGAGATATTTGAGTGGGTCCTTCAAAATGGGACATCCTGTATATATATATATATATATATATATATATATATATATTCGATTTTAATATTTATATACTACGATTCAAACATTTATTCAATATAGTTTGGAGCGTATCGTATCGATGCTCAGTGAGAGAATTTGATTTTGAATAATTCTTAGAAAGATCATTTCTTTCATTGAACATTAGATACATGTTCCAAACGGCATCAAAAAAGTGTTAAAATTGTATTAAAACCGAATATACTTTAATTACTAATTGGCATTATTTACAGTGTTGTTAAAGAGTATTACTCTTTTGTGCATGTCATTTAATTTTTGTAATATTTCTTTAAATGATATTCTTTCGGTGTGCGGTGTGCTTTTAAGAATGATGTATATTAATCGCACGTGTACAGTTACAAACACGCAGCTATAATAAGAAATTTCTTTATATAAAGAAATTTAAGAAGAAGAGATAATTTTGATAGAATTGTAATTGAGTATTGTAATTGAGAATCTAATATTTAAAAAACATGTGAATTTCAAAATAAATTTTTAAGAAGATGGAAAAGCTGATATTTGATCTGTTTCTTTATATTTCTTTTTCTTTGTTTTATTTTCTTTGTTTTTTTCATTATTTTTAATCAAATTTTGATTTTTTCTATTGAAGTAAATATTATGTGAAATTCAATTCTCTCTGTTCGTCCGGCAGAGGAAATGTTATTTTTACTTGCTTTGTGAAATAGTCTATGCGGGACATTCGATACAGAAATGCAATCATCTTTCAACATCTATCGCTTTGATAATTCCAGTATTGATGATAATATTAATTTTATGCCTCCTGCGCTTTTGTACAAATGCATTATGTATTTTGTGACAAAAACCAGTGCAATGCAATTGTCATCTTGTAGGAACCAAGACCTGCACGCCGGAACAGTTCACATGTCATTCGGGAAATGGCGAATGCGTGGCATTAACATGGATGTGTGACGACAACCCGGACTGTTCGGACGGTTCGGACGAAGCTGAGTGTAGTAAGCTTCTGCACTTGAGCTAATTTTGCACTTGCACTTTGTTTTCTTTTTTCTTTTGTACGTGTGTGTTTCTTGTTTTTTCGTTTGGTTTGTTTGGTTTGTACGTTTAAACTAAATCGTTACTATACTACTAAGCAGTTATCTCTTTTTACTTCATGCTTTCAATTTTTGTCTATCAATTTAATGGACAACTCACAATTATGAACAACTAACGAGCATTAATTCATACTTACGAAGTGTTAATTGTAAATAAGTATGTATTATAGTATACTGTTGGAAAATTTTCGCCAAGCAGGGCAATATCGGTTGTGCAATATCTTGAATAGCACCTATAGCGTTATGTGCAATAGAAGTTATATAATTATTTAGGCCGTTTGAGAAACTAGTTTATTATTCGATTCAAAATGATACAAAATGAAATTAAAAAAGAAGCAAAAAGAAAAAATGAGGTCGAAAGGTAAAATAGCGAGAAAAAATGAGAAAAATAAAAAACGAAAAAAAATAAATAAAAAAGGTTAGGAAAGGGAAATAAGAAGAATTGAGAAAAAGAAAAAAATGACAAGAAGTAAAAAAGATGCAAAATATGAAAAAAAGAAAAATTAGAAAGTCTCTCTTTATTATTTTATTTTACATTTATCCGATTAAAATTAATCTTTTGTTTTTTAGACAAGTGTTTGATTTTTTGTTTTGCACAAAGTGGCCATTAGGGCATTAAAATTAAGATGAAAATGAAATAAAAAATGCAGTTTGTGTTTTAAATAGAATATCCTAATCAAGATTTATGCTAATTAATTTTTCTAATAGAAATTTTTGGTAGGATGCTCTTCTTGAAACAAGAACTCTAACCAACTTTTCAAAAGGCCTAAATAATTATATAAATTCTACTGTATACGGTACTTTCTAGAGCGTCCATTCAAATAAGATATTGCAAAACTGGACTCTAGTCAGTAAATCCTCTACTACGTATATACGTACACATTCGTCATTAGCACTTCATATATTTTTCTTATCAATAGGGATGTTTCACATGAATGTATTGGATAAGTGCAAAAGTTTTGGTAAGTTTTTCAAAGATATAACTGATTCAGTTTTATGGCAACATTCATAAATACGTTAGATGCATACTGTACCATTGGAGAAAACGATAAAGATTAATTGGTAGAATGAATAAATTAAACGTTTTTTAATAACATTGTTTAGTCCATACACACACACACACACATATATATATATTTTTCTATCTATGAAATTCATCAAAACTTTTGCACTTACTTGATATATTTAAGAATATATGTACCTAATATAGGAGTATGTGTATTATAACTACGAGGTCGACACAAATTTTTCTATTATTTTTCTATTTTATGTTGTTTTCCAATTATTTTCAGTCAAGAATTCCACTAATTTATGTTTATTAAAATTTTTTGTTTATTGACTAATGTATTAGTGACTAATATATTAATATAGTGACTAATAATAATAGTAGATATAACTAATAGTAACAGTAATAACTATTAGTAATAACTAAACTAGTAGTAATAACTAATAGTAATAGTAGATTTCAATTGGTGAAAATTGTTAAAATAGAGGAATTCATAACAATTGGTATCGATCTGTGCGATAGAAAATTAAATATAATAGTTATTATTAAATAGTTAAATAGTAGTTATTCTCAACTAAAGTTGCGTTTGAAAGACTTGGCTTGCATAGATTATGTTTGCTTATACATGCTTTATGAAATAGTTGCAAAGAAATTACGTTACTTACGATAATTTTTATGATGATTACCACATTCATTTATTTGTTGAAACCGTTTTTCATAGCAGGTTGGTTTTTGTTAATTTTTCTCTCTTTGCTACTTTGTCGGTAGATAATGTTAAGATTTACAAGAATTGATGGTGGGTAGAAATACTGAGTAATAACAAATTTTTATTTTTTGGAAATTTGATTCTTATGCTTGAATATATCAAGTTACAAAATTATTTTATTATTTTGAGATGTTTTTTTTAGCTTTTATTTTATTTAAGTGAAAAATAATTTCATTAAAAGTAAATGTTACCCACAATCTAATTGTTGATTGACTTGTGCGTAATTAACTCTATTTTTAATTTTTTTTCCTTTCAATGTACTTTCGAAAATAATCATAAATACTAAAAAATAACTATTTTATATCTTATTACACACATATATACACATGTACACACGTACATATACATATATATGAACACATTTTCTTTTCAGTCAAAAATTGTCTAATGTTTCTTGTTTAAAACTTGAATTTGTAATATAATTGATAATTTGTTATTCCTTGTTAAATCGTTTTATAATATGTGCTCCTGTTGTTAGCTTAAAAGATATTTATAAAATAATTATTTTTCTCAAAATTATGACAACAGGAAATCTTATTTTTTTACGGAATTTGTCTCTTTGAAAACGCAAGTAATTTATAATCTATAACATCATAAGAAAGGAAATTCTTTCACATGAATATTTTTTACTATTAATTAATATTATTGCGATAATTTAGTTTCTTCTTGGAATGATAGTTACATTATAACTTCATGTGCATATGTAGGTGTGCCTTATCCTGATCCTTCGCTACGGAACTTTTGATTAATGGCGTCAGAAGCGCAGAAATTTATGTTAAAACTTCTACAGATTATATTGAAATGAAAATATATATACATAAAATTATACTTGCAATCGATTGAGCACATTTTCAAGGTATTTTGGAAATTTTCCGTTTGCTCTATTAATCAATAAATGACCGTAAAATTAGCAGAATATTCAACTTTTCTTTCTAATATATTTTTTCCATGATTCGGTTACATTGATTTTCCACTTATTCTTATTATTCACCTTAATTGCCTAAAAAAAAAAGAAATTCTCATAACATGTTAGAAATGTACTTAATTTATTATATCATAGTGTCATTTTATGAATATATCATTTTGGTGAAACCCTTAAGAATTTTTAATATGAATTTCCTCGTTTCTGACATTATTATTCAAAGTGGTTGCGGCGAGGAAACAGGAACCATAAGACGTAAATTTTTATAACATGTTCTCCAAGATACATGTTAGTATATATAAAACCTGTAATATTAAGAAATGATTTACATTCAATATATTGTATATAGGATCTCATTTTTTAATTGAAATGACAAAATAAGTTAAATAATGTGGATAAAAAATTTCGGGTAAAAGTTTTAAAGTTTATGCGTGTTATAAATTTATTAAGTTAAGATATTTTAAAAATATGGCCATAAACTGTTTTTCTAAATGTAATATTTTTGAATGGGAAACTTATTTCTATTATTTCTATTTTCTCTATTGCAAAGAAAATAAATAATTTGTCTTAAAAGTATGTAACATGTAAAATTTTTGATATAATTGTTACAAATTATATCTGTGAAATAAGTGTTACCCGAAATGCACTATGTAAAGGTTGTAGTAGGATGTAAACTTACGTGTATGTTTGTTTATGCATGCACAATTGCTCAAAATTTTTCTTATTTTGAAAATGATATAAATCTCGAAAATATGAAATTTGTTATGGAAAATAGTTATCCACTACTTGTTATATTTATCTAATACTTGTAATATTTATCCACTATTTGTTTACTATTAATTTACGTTTTAACTGAGAATACGCATCTCTTAATTTTGGTTATTAAACAGATGCTTTTTGTGAATGTTTTTTGTAAATAAATAGTATTTAGCAGGTTTTTGAAAATGATCATGTTATTATCAATATTATATACAATATTAATATTACATACGCACATGATACCGATATATATGTACAATATTAGTATATCATGCATTTTAATCAAATATGTTTGTAGTTAATAATAATGTTTATAAAGTTAGTAATAATGTCTATAATTATCACTATATCTAACAAACAGCAAATAAAATCGCTGTTCACTTTTTTGACATTGAATAATCTTTTTGATTTTCGGGAAATGTCGCAATTCCATATTTCTAAAAAGCAGAAAAATTTCATCATATTTGATTTTCTACCTTTAATAATGTAATTTTTTGTTCTTTGTAAATTGACGTTATTTAGATATACTGAAGTTTACTGCGAATTTCATCTTTATTATATTATGTTAATTTAAAACTTGTCTCGTAAAGACAAAATGCAACATCTTATTTTTCAGCGAGTTTCTCTCCCTTTCTCTCTTTTTTTGCATAGAAGGAAGAGAAAAACCTGACTTTTTCGTTAAAAATTCCTTTTTATAATAAAATTGTATTTAATAAAAATGCAATAGTTAATCATAATAATTGTCATTATTAATTATCAGAGAATCATATTTATCAGGAGATCTGACAAATAGACAAATAGACATTAATAGAGTATTAATGTTTAGTGTGGTATTACAAATGTTCCTAAAACAGACTTTACTTTTACATCTTTATGATGGTAGGAAGCAGAAGGCGTTATTATTTGGAAAAATACAATTTATGGCTATGTCTCAAAACAAATAGCCTTAATAAGATTTTAATATTTATATCCAGGCTATTCTTTTAAAATGTTATTTTTTTTATTTGATAGTATAATTTTTTTATTTGAGGTGTTCGATTAAAAATGGGATGTTTTATATGCTATATATTAGAATAGAAGTAGAAATAGTAGGTATATTTATATATTAGTATATATCAGTATATATAATATACTATATATACTGATATATAAATATATAGTATATATTTATTATATATTAGTTTAGTACATGTTTTATAAATAAAAACAAAAGGAAAGATAGCAAAAGCAGCTGGAAAGAAAAGGGACGCAAGTGAGATGAAAAAAGAAATAGTAGTAAGAGATAGGGAAATAAGATTATTTGACTTGAATTTTTGTTCAATTTTCTGGGATTGGTTAAAAAATATATGTTATGTTCGCAATTTCGGTGAATAGTCTAATATAACTATTATAAAACAAAAGTGATATCTGCATATTGAAATATTTGCAAAAGAAATTGTGTTTGAATCTATCGTACAAAAATCTCGTACAAAATGAACGTACCGTGCATAACAACTCACAAGTTAAATATTTTTAACATATTTATTATTTAATACTTAATAATATTTAAAACCTATTTGTAAATGTGAATATACTAGTTAAAATTAATCAGCGTATTAAGTCTCAGAGTACTCAGTTCCTGCAGAATACAGTTTATTAGATTATTTATTGCGTGTATGTCCTGTAATTGAAATTACGAGATTAAAGTGGTAGTAATAGAAAGTCCAAAAATTGTAGGGATTATACTTACAGAGTATTTTTTTGTTTATATTTATAAAATATGTACTTTAGATATTTATACTTTATAATTAATTTGGTTATACCGAGTATTTCAGACCACCCGGGTCACTCGATTTTTTCGTTAACGCGATATTTTAGAGAAAAATATTTCAGACAAAAGTTGTAGGGCTTCAAAGAATCAATTTACTGACGCTATGAATTTGACTTTAGAAGATAATCTTGAAAAGTTCAGTCAAGATCAACATAAAAATCTTAAATGGATACCCCAATTTTTTATTACATCATCTTTTTTTAGCAATTAATTTGAACAACTTTTGTCTCAAACATTTTTTTTATTTACCTAATACTTTTTGAGATATTTAAGGAAAACTTGATAACTCTTTCAATATTTAACTCACGATATCTCGCTAACTATTTGTCAGAAAAAAAGTGGTACTAGACTTTTTTGCTCTATTTAATCTCAAGAATATATTGTTTCAATAACGCTCTGAATTTGGTTAATTTGATGATTTGAAATTTTCAAAAATCAGCAAATTAACAAAAGTCAGGGCGCTATCGCAAAAATATATTCTTGAGATTAAATAGAGCAAGAAAGTCTAGTACCACTTTTTCTTCTGACAAATAGTTAGCGAGAAGATATCGTGAGTTAAATATTGAAAAAGTTATCAAGTTTTCCTTAAATGTCTCAAAAAGTATTAGGTAAATAAAAAAATGTTTGAGACAAAAGTTGTTCAAATGAATTGCTAGAAAAAGATGATGTAATAAAAAATTGGGATATCCATTTAAGATTTTTATGTTGGTCTTGTCTGAACTTTTCAAGATTATCTTCTAAAGTCAAATTCATAGGGTCAGTAAATTGATCCTTTGAAGCCCTACAACTTTTGTCTGAAATATTTTTCTCTAAAATGTCGCGTTAACGAAAAGATCGGGTGATTTGGGTGGTCTGAAACACCCGGTATATATAATATAGAAATTTATGTGTATCTATTGTAATATGTATATGTTATATATATGTTAAGATTTATAATCAATAATGTAATGCAAGGGCATGTTCTTTCAAGATTATTAAAATAATGTTTTTCTTCTTTTTTTAATTGCAATAATATATAAAATATTCTTAGTTGTTAATTATTTGTCGTTATTGAAAAAAAACGGAAATGATTTCAGTAAATTTTATTTTGTTTTAAAATCAGTAAAATATTAATCTTTTTAAAGCTCAACGTCGTTCTGTAGACATTCTCTCGCATATACATCATGTTAAATCTTTTACTTGTCTCACATAAAAATCTTTCGTCTCAGACGACACTTGCCGGTCTGATGAATTTACCTGCGCGAATAAGCATTGCATACAACAATTATGGGTATGCGACCATGACAATGATTGTGGAGATAATAGTGACGAGAAAGCTTGTGGACCGGTAACTTGTCATCCTGACACTGATTTTGCGTGCTCCGAAAGTTACTGCATAACATCACGGTGGAGATGTGATGGCGACTATGATTGCCCTGATCGTTCCGACGAAATGGGATGTAAGGTATTTGGTATTTTTAATTAACATTTTAACGGTCACACTTATTTCGGAATAGTTTTCAACTACTATCAGCAGATATCAGGATGGAGACATAGGTTTGATGTTTCTAATATTTTCTTAGGAGCCTTCAGAGAAAATAAGCCACTGTAACAAGGAATTTGATTGCAACGATGGCGTAACTTGTATACACCAGACTTGGGTATGTGATGGGGAAAAGGACTGTCCAAATGGTGCGGACGAATCCCCGCAGAGATGTCACAATATCACGTGTAGGCCTGATCAATTTCAATGTGAAGATCGACATTCTTGCATATCAGGTATTTGAAATTCAATTAAATATATATATATATATATATTTATTTATTGAGTACGAAATATAAGATTACTTTCAATATAAATTGAAAATATTTTTATGATTATTATTAAATTAAACAAAATTATTAATGATAGATTTATCGAACATATTAGCGCCTCATGTTAAATTGTATAATTATTGCATTTGTGTATTTCACATATAAACATTAATTACACATTAACATTATACAACATTATTTCGCTGCAATTTAAGTTCAAAGCAAAAAAAATATCCAGAGATACTAATAATTTTCATGTTTAGGTCATCTGTATTGTAATGGTAAAACTGAATGCGCCGACGGAAGCGATGAAAAAAATTGTACGAGCAAAGTCGTAAGCTGTGATCCACAGGTTCAGTTTGAATGTAGCGAGGGCTCATGTATTCCTCTGGAACACGTATGTGACAAAAATCCAGATTGCATTGGTTGGGAAGACGAGAGCATCCAGTACTGTGGCGTGAACGAGTGCGCAAAGAATAACGGAGGATGCTCGCAGATTTGTGTCGACTTACCTATTGGTTATCGATGCGACTGTAATGCAGGATATAGGCTCATTGACAATCGCACATGTGATGGTAAGAGTAAAAGTTCAACGACTAAGGCTAGATTCACATTATTTGTCTAGATGACGACAGATAGAAATCCGTCAATCTTCTGTTGAATTCTTTTTAAATGGAAATTGTTAAAATGCGACGGTAACGAGTACTACAAATACTTTAATGCAAAAGCTTTAAAGAATATTTTGAAAAATGGTTGATGGAATCTTGTCTGCCATCATCTAGACGGATTAGCTTAGATAATGGATTCGACCTAAGAATTCCAAATATTTCGTAATAAAATAATATAAAGCTCAATTATAAACACACACCTTGAAAAGTGCAAATATTGAAATTGAGATATATTACAAAATGATATTTATAATAAAAAAGATTTTATATTTCAGATATCAATGAATGTTTGGAGCCCGGCAGTTGTTCTCAATTTTGCAAGAATGAAAAAGGTAGTTTTAAATGTAGTTGTGCCGCCGGTTATCTTAAAGATCCACGAAATCTAACACGTTGTAAAGCAGCTGAAGGTCACGCGAGTTTGCTATTCGCTCGCCGACATGACATCAGAAAGGTAGCTTTGGATCGTCAAGAAATGACTGCTATCGTTAATAACACTAAGATGGCAACAGCTTTAGATTTCGTCTTCCGTACTGGAATGATTTTTTGGAGTGATATCAGTGAAAAAAAAATTTACAAGTAAGTTATTGTAATCGTATATTGCTACTACGAAATTTTAATCTTCGGGGGAAAGAGGGTTACGTATATATATATATATATATATATATATATTTATTTATTTTTATTTTACTTCATTTATTTATAATTTTTGTATTTTGGGATTTGGGATGGCTTTCATTCTAGAGATTGTTTTTCTCTTTCTTATTTATTTTTTTTCCTTTTCTATTCTCTCTTTTCCCCTTTTTTATATAATAAGTCATGTAATGAATTGAATGACATATTTAGAGCACCAATAGACGAAGGAAATGAGCGAACGGTTGTTATCGAAAACGATCTCACTACGTCCGACGGATTAGCAGTTGACTGGATTTATAGTCATATTTATTGGACGGACTCTGGAAAAGATACGATTCAATTAGCTAATTTTGAAGGGAATATGAGGAAAACTTTAATACAGGATCGTATTCAGGAACCTAGGGCAATAGCGTTGAATCCTTTGGAAGGTTGGATGTTTTGGACAGACTGGAGTGACGAAGCGCGTATTGAACGAGCTGGCATGGACGGTTCTCATCGATCGGTAGGAAACGGAAATTAATAATATTTTTACAAAATATCGTTATCATAGAGACTTTATAAGGGGAAATATTATTAAAAATTGTCATATCAAGCATCCCTAAATCTGTGAGTAATATAAGCAAAACCTTGAGCAAACCCTGAGGAAAAAATTACATAGCATAAATGTCCTTAAACTTTATATATGTTTTAAAATGTTTGTTTCTGAGTAATCTACGATTTGAATCAGGCGACAGATTTTTTTCGCTACATAGACATGATATTTTAAAATAGTAGAACCATCTGATTATGTTATAGTATTTTTGTGAATAGTATTATAGTGAATACTATTTTTTTTTTTTTATTCATTTGCAACATGATCAATTGTAATATACATTTTTCAACACATTGTACAATATTTAATTACAGGCTAATACAAGTTAATACAAACATAATCTATCATTTTCATATTGTTATATGTTACATGTTTCTTAACATTTTGTAAATACAACTTAATTATATTTACTAGGAATAGAATTATCTTACATATTCATACTTTAAAAATATATTATACTACTACATACTTTAAAAATATATTATATTACTAATATATTCAGTAGTGTATCATATACATGCGCGTGCGTGTACGCATATATATATATACACACGCGCACACATGCACGCACGCACGCACATGCACACACAACTATATATAAATAAAGTTATATAAATAGAAATTTTTAAAATATACGTTAAGATTAATGTTATTTATGCTATGTAAGACTTTTTTAAAAATTTATACATGAATCTTTTTCAAGCAAGTTGCGAAAATTTTTATTTATAATTATACTTCTTTCTATTATTATATTAAGTTATTACGTAGAGTTATATAATTTAAGAAAAAAGAACAAGTGATAAGCAAAAATATTTATATCATCGGTACATTATATTATGTTTATATGTATGTTTATTCATCAAATTGCTTCTATTTCTAACAAAAATCTGTTACAGGTGATTGTTGGCAATGATGTTAAGTGGCCTAATGGCTTAGCTTTAGACTTAATTGGCAAGAGAGTGTATTGGGTAGACGCAAAATTAAACATCATAGGTTCCTGCAATTATGATGGTACCGGCAGGCGAACGGTTCTCTACTCTCCCGATAACCTGAGGCATCCCTTTAGTATCACAACCTTTGAAGATTATGTGTACTGGACTGATTGGGATAAGGAAACCATCTTTAAAGCCAATAAATTCACTGGAAAGGAAGTAGAGGCTGTAACATCTATTAGGACGCTTCAGCATCCGATGGTAGTTCATGTGTATCACCCATATAGACAGCCTGATGGGATGAATCAGTGTCAAGCCGTCAATGGACATTGTAGTCATCTATGTTTGCCGGCACCTAAAATCAATTCTAGATCGCCATTGTTATCGTGTGCGTGTCCTGATGGCTTACGGCTATTATCCGACGGATTAATGTGTGTGGAAAATGGTAAGTCAACATAATAGAGGATACAATGATTGACAAATTATATTTTAATATTTTCAAGTTATCGTATAACTTTCAGTTAGTAGTTCAATTAGATCATGTTGGGCAAGTATCTTAACGTTAAATGTGATCTTTTTAAATTTTTTAAATAGTGGTCCTGCCAAATTACGATGTTACAAATTTCAATTAAGAGAATGTTTAATTACATAATTGGTAGAATAGTTAAAAATTAGAATGTTTAATTAAGCAATATTAGCATGGAAAGTTACTCATAAATCTGTTACGGATCGTCTGTAATACAACACATGACGTAAAAGTAAAATTTGGGCTTTGCAACAGTATTTCATTGCATGTTGTTGGTGCATTTTTTATTTATGCTTATTATGTAAGTCGATAAGAAACGTGCTCAGAACTTTATTTTTGCTTCAAACTTATTATTATTCTTTCATCTCTAACTTATTCGTTGTTACTCGAAAATTGTTTTATACGTATGTTTATAATGCATATATTTACGCGTTAATGTCGATATTTTATATGAAGTTATTATTTAAACAATGATAAATTATTTGACACACTTGATCTTATATAAATATACCAGTAAAACGTAAAAATATGTACAAGAAAACGTGTATTCGATTTTCGAGTTTGAAAAGAAAGGTTGCAATCATTTAACGAGGATTGCTTGAAGATATTACAGGCTCATTAGTTTTCTTATTTCATTTACTTACATTCATGTTGCATGAATTTGGGTACTCCAGATACTACGACCGTAGCATCGACAACGGAACAAGCTACAAAGCTGTTTAGGAAGGTTGGACCTCCGAATATTACTACGACTACCAGTAAGTTTGGTTGGATGATAGTTTTGTAATGTACCTGTGGATTCTATTTTGGAAAAGGGAAAGGAAGTTAAACATTTTTTCATGTCTAATTTTCATATCTAGTTACATATGTAAAATTAATTTAATTGAAATGTTGATGCACATCTATTCACATAACATACATTTCATGTAATTATTTTTATACACTGCTCAAAAAGAATTATGGCATAGATAATTTATTGCCGAAAACTGACCAACTTTGACTGGCGATTGTAGACTAATGATTTTTGTTTCAAAATGAAGCTTGAAATCTCTACTTTAAAAATGTATCTCCATTTTTTGCATGCGATGCACCCCTACCCCTGTAACCCCTGACATCTGAGGGCATGTTTGGTATACTGAAAATTGCAAAGTTTGACGGAATGCACGGACGTGGACAATTTTTTTCGGGAACGTCGTTTACATCGTCATAAAGTTCAAATCTTCCCCTTCAATTTGAAAAAAAATGGAGTCGCTACAATTTTTTTTCGCAAACTTACAACTCTTCAAAAATATTGTTGTTTTTTTTGGCCTTCGGGCCAAGTGTGCACGCATGTACGTGCGTCCATGACAGAAGAGATAAGGACTTCGTGGTATACCTCAGATGTCAGGGGTTATAGGGATAGGGATGCATCGCATGCAAAAAATGGAGATACATTCTTAAAGTAGAGACTTCAAGCATTATTTTGAAACAGAAATCATTAGTCTACAATAATTTTTCGCGAAGTAATCGCCAGTCAAAGTTGGTCAATTTTCGGCAATAAATTATCTATACCATAATTCTTTTGAGCAGTGTATTTCATGCCGTCTATTTTTTAATAAAAAATGAACACTAAATCGGTTGAAAAATAGGTAACTCGCTCTGTCTAGAAAATAGCTACAGAATGTTTGAAATTAAACATCGCTCATGTGTATATTGGATCAAATTGAACAAAATAATCTTTCATCATTTTGCAAACAATTACGTAGATTTTTTTAGTTAATAATAATAATAAAACGGTCTTCATTGAAATTTCGTCCATGCCACATAGATAGTGTTTATAACAAATCTATCTCTAACATATAGAGTTTACTATGCCTTCCTAACAACGTACTTCAATTGAAACTTGTTTTACTCCAGACGAGGAGATTTACGAACAATAGATAACCAAAGAATGTTGAGCCTGACAGATTCCTTTTCAGTCTAGCATGAACCAGAAAATCCATGAACATAATTTCATCCTTTATATTACATTGTTTGCAGTTGTATTTCCCATTACATTTCACAACTTATGAAGGAACTTTATAGAACTCAGCGCTTCAATTTTCCATTTGCCAATCGATAATCAATGAGAAATAAGTAATATTTGCTGCTTGGCTAGCTGCCGATTGATAAATGAAGATTTTAGGCACTGTTCCGTCATTCAGGCATCACATGCGATTATTTACCAATTTGCTTTAGTTAATAACTAAAAAAATTTATATGGTTTGTAAAATGATAAAGGATTTTTTATTTAATTTGATCTAATTTACATGTACATGAACGTTTTAAATTTATCATTAGTATATTAAGACTTCTGGTCCCTAATTATAGCCAAATAGTCATTCATCTTTTTGTGATATATTTTATCTTGATAAATTAATATATAATGCAATTAACATGTGGCATATACGCGCGCGTACGTGCACGTATTTCCAATGAAAATATATCTTATGATGGATGTTCAAAATTTTCAACTATTAATTAACGAATCAAAATAAATCTTCAATATTGTTACAGTCTGTGCATCCTTTCGTCCATATTCTTAGCAACTCAGAATTGTGATTTTAAGACACTCGGTATTCACGTTTATGGTTATGAATAAATAAAAGAAACATGGTTTAGAAACTCTAATAATATTTAATGAAGAACTGTCAGAATATAATATCCATAATATCCATCGTTTTATTTTAAATTTAGCACTCGATCGTAACATCTGCTCTACGTAACAACTCGTACGAAACTTATGTTTTCCGCTGTTAATAAATACGTTGTTGATGTTATTCAAGAGACAAAAACTTTTGTTTAATCTTTTTGAAGACCGAATAGAGTCGATCATTTCGATTTGATGAAGATATATCGAATATAATAATATATTTTATTAGTTTATACTATCAAATGAAAGTAATGACACACGAAGAAACTAATTTATTTTGACATTAATACAAATGAATTTATATTCTTTTTACTTGAGATATAAATTTATATAAATGTGGCTGCTCCTAGGAAATAGAAGTTTTAACTGTAAATAAGACTGTTAGTATTCGTCAATTTTGAATCATAATTTATTTATTGTAATTAATTAAAATTACTAATTTCCTTTATAATACAAAAGTGTAAAAATAATCAAATTTACCATTTGTACTAACAAGGAAATGTTGAAATATTTCTTATCAATTTTGATGGACTTTGAACATGTAAATCTATAAGAAATGAAACACGCATTTTTTTAAATACGTATTTTTTAAAATTCTCTTGCATACATTTAGGAATTGAAATCCTTCCAAGATAATTTGATAAAACTGATTTTCTATGAATATCTTCTTCAAAACTTTGAGGTGCACAGTAAAATGCTTTAAACGATCATTTTATGATGTTCTGTATATTTAGATTTTCTGAAAATGTATTTTTATAATATCTTTGTGAATATTATTCAAAAATATAACCAGGATAACATGTATCAAAATCAAGGTCATTGGAGGTGAGTTTGTTAATGCAAATAATTATCTTCATTTTTAGCTGACATAATATTGTTAAAAGTTCATCGAAATTTATGAGAGATGCATCCAAACATTTTCTCGTAAACATTTTTATTCCAATCATCTTATACATAAAATGAGTTTGCTGCATGTCTTGCATGTATATGTATTTTTTAATATCATAAAAATATATATTATAAAAATTTAATTTCTACATGTATATAATTTTGCATGTTTTTCTTATATTTGTATTCTTATTGCACATATCTATTTTTAATTTTCAGCAGTATTATAATATGTGCATTGCTTGAAAATTAAATTCATTTTAATGTTTTACTAATTAATATTAATAATTTTACTATGCAGTTATGAATAGGTATTGAAAATATACGAAAAATTTATTGGTATCTTGTTATACTGAAATACTCTCAACTTAAATCAACTTCAATATTTTTACAATTAATACGCTATTTTTAGATCCACTACCTTCAGCAGATACAGATGGAAAAGGAAATTTAGCTGAAGCAGCAGATCCTGGCTTAGTTGCCGGTATTGTGATAGGCGTCGTGTCCTTAGGATTATTATTACTTGCACTTGTGGCTGTACTTTGCTACAGGCATTACCTTCATCGCAATGTCACTAGTATGAACTTTGACAATCCCGTCTACAGGAAAACTACCGAAGATCAATTTAGTCTTGAAAAGAACAGATTTCCGCTTCCTACAGCTACAGTTGGAGAAGAGGTAAAACTGTTAGACATTAATTTTTAATTATTTTTAATTTTTTAATTTTTCTCAGTTATAATTATTTTTACGACTTTCCCTCTCTCTCTCTCTCTCTCTCTCTCTCTCTCCCTCTCTCTCTCTCTCATCTCTCACCTCTCACCTCTCACCTCTCCTCCCTCATCTCTCATCCCTCATCTTTTTATATCTCAAATGATGTATTTATTCTTGATAAACGCTATAAATATGAAATTTAATTATACAATATCTTTTTGTTACGAAGAAATTACAATTATGAGAAAATACAATATATGGTTGCACTTATTTTTCACACACAGGCCCAGGAACCATTGACGAGTCCTGGAACAAACGACTATGTTTAAGATTCAATATGTCAATATCGAAAGCTTAACAGGCTATTAGGAAGTACTATATCGACCAAGTGATAAAACCATGTAAAAAACGAGGTATTTGCGTCAAAAGAGCTTGTCCAAACGCATCATGCCTGCGCCGCTCTCGCCCGCAAGCCTGCCAAACAACTGTGATTATGTTAATGTTTTGTATCTATTTCTTTACAAATTTTAGCACATTGTCATTCGAATATATGTATTGTATATTATGCGTACGCAACGTTTAGATTTGCTTCGGGACATAAAGGGAGAAATGCTTAGAGAAACCGTTGCCAAATAAGCGAAGTTAAAAGCTCTACATGTATCCAAATAGTTCGATAAGATTTCTATTTAATATCTTTTGCTTTTTAGTTAAGCAAGATGTAATTTGTAATATAGCACTTTTCGCAAGGATTTAGCATATGCTTGTGCATACGATTATGCTTACAGAAAAAATATGGCATATGCATGCCATGCTTCTACATGTAGTATATATATATACAAATTTAACTTGTTTAAATATTTATTGTTTTTAAAGATTGCAGTGGTTTTCTTGAGATTAATTTTTTTCTGAATTATATATAAATCTCAAAATTGTTATCAGAATTCTCATGGATCTCATGGAATCTCAAAATTGTTATCAGAATTAATTAAAAGATGGATCATTATCATGGATCATTAAGTGAAATAAAAAAGGCTATGAATCAATGTTTTCTATTCTGAACTTCATTTAAAATTTATCATTTTTTATTATATAAAGAAGAGAAACATTTTTGTCGATGTAATATAAATTTTGAACAATAGGAATTTTGTATGTGATATATAATTCTATTCATAAGTGGATTTTATTGTGGTTCGGATTTACGATTATATTTATATACATATAATATAACATTAATTTTCCAAGAAAAAAAATTAAAAATTGTAAATGAAAAGCTATGCATGCAGAAAAAATTTCTCCTTTTATGTCTACATAATGCGTTCAATGTTGTAGACATATGTAATAGGATCATGTTTCAACTTATAAACTGCCTATACTTCGACGGACAGTCCATATCACAAAGAGAGCTCTATTTACAGATATTAAGTTATTGTTTGTAACTGAATTGTAACAAAACAAAAAATTATCATTATTGTAACAACATAAGCTCAATGACATTAAGTATGACTGTATCCGTTAAAAAAAAAATTGTTGCCAAGATTTTAAAATTATTAAAAGAAATCGGTGTATTTGTATAAAATTATTGCGTGGGGCTTAAGAAATTTATTTACTATATTTACTACATAATTATATATATACAAGATGTCTCAGCATAAATGTGGCTATCCGCTTTTATTTTCTTAACTAATGAAAATAGAGAAAATATAAAAAATAAAATCAGGATTTAGAGCCAAAATTTAATAGCATGATCCGATACCTATTGTGAATATATGTGATTAATTTCTTGCAATTTTTAAAGCAAATACATACAAAGTAAGATAAACAAAGTTGAATCATAAACCTCAAGGCATATTCTGGTTTGGAATATTGTTTATCAGATACCATTATAATTAACTACTATTATTAACTAACTACTATCGGGTGAGTACAGAACTTTCGAGGGGTTTCTTAAAAATGTGATTGATCCAGTTTTATAGCAGTGCTACAAATTTGTAGATATATAGTATACCAAATGAAAAACAATAGCTATTACTTAATAAAATAAGAGAGAGAGAAAGGATATATCATTTTCAATAAAATTTTTTTTTTCATTTAGTTTATTTTTTTTATCACGAAATCCATCAAAACTTTTGCATTCACCCAATATTATTCCCTGCACACGTTTTAAAAATCTGTAGTAAACTTCTACAGTTCTGCAAAAGAGACTGACATAATAATGACTGCCATTACCCAATTATATTGTTTAATATGATATAATTTTTAACAACATATCTATCCCAATGAAAAGAATTTAAGCATATCTCCATAATCTTATTCTCCCTTTCCCTTCCATAATGAAGTTTATTAAATTTTATTGGTAACAGTCTGCTTCAATTTAGAAAATAAAAGGGATTATTATTTATGCTAAGATAACTTGTATAGAAGAATGTAAAGCATGGTTTATCAAAGATATGTATCAGTTCCAGTTTCAGAAAATTAAGTTTTAAAACTACCTTGTTACCATTATTCATTACTCATTAAAAATATAATTAGTTACTATTGTCTTTAGTCAAATTTATTACTGAAATATTGTTATATTTTTTTATTAATTTCTGAGATTTTTAATATATTATTTCATTTATTTTGTAATATCTATCGACTACAAACCTCGCCGCACTCAGAAACGATAGTAACAACGAGTATCTTCTACATATACAAAATAACTATAAATGTAAGGAGTATATTCGTTGTCGGTAATTAGTAAAAATAAAAATGTTACTGTCAATTACAAAAAGAATAAACGCCATTCTATTTACGATATTAGGAAAAAAACTAGTAGCGATAATGATGTTACAAATAACATTTCACTGCTGAAGATTAAATAGTAACGATTATAATTTTCTTGAATAAAAATTGAGATTGAATTTCTTTTTGTGATTGAAATTCGTAATATCATGACCCGTTATATAATTTGTAATCTTCAATTTTAATTAACTCAATAATTAAACTTAGATTAAAATTTCAATAAGAAGTTTCATATATATTATATCAAACTGAACACTGTTACTGATACATACCTTGTAATGTTCTATATATGTATATTTATCGTATATATATATAATTATCATACTAAGAATGATTAAATTAAGAGACAAATACACAAAAAATGTTTTATTATATATATACGATCATTAAGAGATATAGTATTAGAATAACCAGTGCTATGTATGTTGACAGATAGCTAATTGATTTCACTTCTATGCAATAATTTCATATTTTTGTCAAAATGTCAATAATTTTTGTATGAATCATTTTATCTGGTCTTATTTCTACGGGACCAAATCATTTTTGTACATTAAGCTATACAAAATATATATCTGGATTTTTTTATTTTACATATTAAAAATTACACGATACAAAATCGTGATCATAATCTAACAATTGTTAGATATAAAAAGAAAAATAATAAAATCGAAATTACAAGTATAGTTTCACACTTAAAGATGATAGATAATAAATGATAAAAAAGAAAGATGATAAAATCATTGAGATTACCATTGAGAGTATAATTTAATATTTTTATGTAAGAAAAAATTATAGTTACATTTATAACTTCATAACGTTAATTTTGCCAATAATTTTTGGTTTCATATCGTATTGAGCAAATTCTACTCATCCTTCTACTTATGATTGGTTGTCTGTTAACGGGAACATAGTGCAATTGTAAGTGCAAGAAAGCGAAGTCCAAAATTTAGATATATAGAGGCTTGGTGGTAATTTTAATCAAAAAAATAGAAAGTGCGTGTGTGTGGTGATATTATGTAACTAATTGTGCAAATCATAAAGGCATAACTTGCCTTAGCCAACCTATCTGCCAAAATTGTGTCAAACATAATCTTTATGCGGCATACGTTAGGTCATGTACATGCATGCTCGTACGTGTGTGTATGTATGTATCGCGTGCGCGCACTATATATAACGTAAATACAGGTAGAGTTCTGTACAGGCGAAAACATCACAACTGAACCCATTACTCGACCGTCTGTTTATTGATATGGATAACTAAGAATGTTCACGAATCATTCTCAGATTTTGGACGAGTAGAGTTTTGTAAATGCGAGAATATTATAACTTGCTATTCGCTCACCTGTTCATTGAAGAGCAACTACAATAGAAATGGATAGGTCAGATTACTTATTCGAATGTTATTTTTTTCGAATGTTGGGTAATTCGGACAGGTTAAGTATGAATAAATATGCAAATATACGAGTCAGATATATGACACAGAAATTAGGACAAATATAAATCTGATAAAAGATTACATTTGCAGAACTCTATAAATACAGGATGTGTTCCTGAATATTGTAATATATTTAAATAACATATTCTAGAGAGAGAGAGAGAGAGAGAGAGAGAGAGAGAGAGAGAGAGAGAGAGAGAGAGAGAGAGAGAGAGAGAGAGAGAGAGAGAGAGAGAGAAATGTCCAATATGAGTCAAAGATCTTCATACTTACATATTATGTCTGTATGTATGTATGTATGTATGTGTGTGTGTGCGTGCGTGCGTGCGTGCGTGCGTGCGTGCGTGCGTGCGTGCGTGCGTGCGTGCGTGCGTATATGCGTGTATGCGCGTATGTGTATATGTGTATGATTATATTTTTTGTTGATCTTTCATCTCATATAAATTTCACGCGTTTAGGTCCATAATGCTATATGGTAATAAGAATTTTGACTTACATTATTCTATATATATATATATATATATATATATATATATATATATATATATATATATATATATATATGCGCGCGCACGTGCATATGTGTGTATGTGTGTGAATATACATATACACAGGGTGTCTCATTTCATAGAAAATATTTTAAGGCCAGCAGCAAACCTATTACAAAACTTCATAACGTATGCGTTATGATTATAACGTTTGTGTTATAGAATACATAATACTTATTTTATGATTATATATTCCGTAAATACATTTTTATGCATTACATTGACAACGTGGTCAACAAATATGGTGGTAAACATATTACCTAGAAAGCACAAGGACGTCCTCCGGAGAATCACAGGACATCCAGTATGGATAGTGGACGATCTATCGATATCCTATTTTAGTTCCAAGATATACTATGGATGTCCTGATGAAGAGTAAATGATAGCCGAATATTACTTTCAGGATAGTCTCATAGATATTCGTGTAGGACATCCTCACGATTTCTACGGGATACATTATAGATATTGTACATTTTAAATACTAAATTCTAAAAATGAAATGCAGATTAGACGTGTTCTCACTGCTCAATATTTTAGAAGCAACAATATGCACTAAGAAAGAAGTTACTAATAAAAAAATTTTTCTCAGTTTTAGTAAACCATATGTTTGCAAACAATCATGAACATATTTATTTAAAATAAGCAAATATATCTATTTATTTAAAGAAAATGATTCTTCTATTAAGTAAATTATTATTAAATGTAAAAAAGATATTTTCTACAATACAGTCAATATTTATTGAAATAAAAATAATATTTACTATTAGATAGCAAATCTTCCATTTTTTTTAATCATTTTAAAGTCAATTTTAAAATCAATTTTAAAGTCTCTACATTTGTTACTATTTTTATTGTTTTATTCTTAAGTATTGTCAATTATTTTATCTGAAATATCAATTTTGTCAATTTTGTGCCGTTTAATCGCAGACCCATTTATGTTATATTTATATTATATTTGAAAAATTCGTTTGGCACCGATCAAACTCGAACCTAAAACTTCGGAACTTTCAGTTGTGAATTAATAACTATATCTTGCTTAAAAAAAATATATATATATCATTGTCTATATATAGCCTAAAATTTTACAAGCAATTCTACTTATAATAGATATAACATATTTCATTACGTGTATTAATAAAATATCTTTTAAATATTATCGGTAATACTTAAGAGAGGGATAAAGTAGTTATTTCAAGTATATGTTTTGTAAAATGTGATAAAATCTACTGAAAAATATTTATTGTTTATAAATAAAACATTTTTTTTATTTTTAATAGTTTGCACACAATTTCGAGAACTTGAGTTTAAACAGATGTTTACAGAAACTTTTTCTTTTTAATGGAAACTTCCAGAGCTAGAAGTAAATACAGCTAGATTTCAATAAATATTAACTACAGTATGTTGCGTCCGAATTAGATTGTAATTAATTAGATTGAAATAATTCCTAGAAAAATTAATTTCCTAATTTTTGATACTTTAGTTTACTATAATTAAATAAACAATTTCATGTTTAAAACATTATTTACTGAATATAATTATAAAAAAGTATTTACTAAAATTAACATTTTTCTTCAGTGTAAAATAAACTATGTATGTAATATGTCAAGTGCTAAATATTATATTTTTACTATAATAATTTCAATAGTTTTCGCATAAAATATATTTAAAAATGAGTAATTTGTCTCTTCGTGTAACAAGATTTTTGTTCTTGTTATCTTATGTAATAGATTTTATCGCTTCATTTTGAGTGTTTATGTCAGTGAAATTTAACATAGAGATCACTAACTTTAAAACGAAACTAATATTTGCAATATTTGCAAGTATTGTGAGTGAATTTCTTCACCAAGAAATGTTACATATATTTTATATCACGTAGACTTTCACGAATTTATAATATATAAAAATATTGTTTTATAAATACAGAATGTGATGTTATCTGGGTATCATCGTCATGATGTTATTCTGGATGTGTTCAAAACGTCCTAAGATATTTCTCAAGACATCCGGAATAATTCTAAGACATTCTGTTTAGAAAATTTCAGTAATTAATAAGTCAAACATTTTAATTAATTAAAAGTAATTATAAATATACATAAAATTATTTCATAAGTATTTTTAATAAAATCTCAAACATCTTTCTCTATCTTTTCCCCCCTCCTAAGAGTTTTAAAAAAACATTTTGTGGATATTTATATTCTTTATAATATCTGGCATTCTTAAATTAATATTTTAAAATGTTTCGTGTAATAGGAAAAAGTCAAGTATATAGAGATAAAATTTTCATAATATATTTTATAAAATATTTATAATAATATATCAAAATATGTATCCTAAAAGTATTTTAAGACATCCTAAATATATAAGTATAATCCCCTGAGGACATTTTGTGCTGCCTAGGTAAGTTTACACTGTATCGTTTATTAGCAAATTGTATTTTGTCTCTATTCAGATATAGCACAATATGTTTTATAATTATTTCAGACATTCAAAATGTTTTAGATGTGTCCCAAGCCATCTTGAATATATCTAAGATTATAGAAATTATAGAAATTAATCTTGAAAGTTTTGCCACTATTTGAATAAATTGCTTTTAGAGATCGTTTCACTGCATCACACACTCGTCAATTTTTTTTAATTAACATTTCAGTAATTATTATGGTTGTTTGCAAAATAGTAAAGCATTTTTTGTTCAATTTGACGAGTTATATCTATATACGAGCAGATATATACGTACATTACATACCTTATATACACACATATACATGTATGTATATATATATGTGTGTGTGTGTGTGTTTAAAACTTCCAATTCAAAATATTCAAACATTGTTTATTATATATGAAAAGACAGATAATTTATCAAATATTTTAGATATTCTAACATTTATGAACCAAAAACGCCAGATTCAGTTAGATTTTTTCTCATATGACTATCGAACTTTTTAATTCAGGTCTTTTTTTTTAATGATGAAATTGTATAATTTTCTTGACATAAATTGATTCTACCTGTCAATTGATAAAAATATTGATGGTAGATCATAGAGAAATAAATACTTTCTGAGATATTTTGTTTATTATTCTTTAATATTTTCTCTTTTCATGAAATGTAAAACATCTTTCAAGGTATTTATCTTCTGATCTGACTTTAGTACTTTTATACACGAAATGATGAATAAAATCGGTTGTTAACAAACCTAGTTTTAATAAAAAAGAATTAACAACTTCATAGCTTGATATACATGCAAATCAGAAATAAAATAATTATATTGTATGTGTCTCTTGAAATCATGCAATTTTTGTTTAAAATATTTTTATTGTAGACCGGACAGTTTACGACTAATTCGAAGTGATACTTTCAAATGTTTTGTTCTATCATATATATATATATATAATTTATATATTGTCTACTTATCACTCTATATTTACACGCTTGCACGCACATGCGCGCATACACATACTCAAAATTTATATTATATAATTATATAAATAAAATTGCAATAATGCCGTGTTATCCTACTTATGAAAGATAGAAGATTGTAAAATGTAAAATTTGTAAATAAGTCTATTTGAGAAAAAATTTATGTTATGGAAAACCCCTGCATTATAAATATGTGAAAAATAAAGAAACCATAATTAAAAAAAGAAATTTATTTTGTACAACAAAGCTAAAAATTTAAAAATTATTCTGTTTCATACGATTCAGTTGATGAAATGGTCTCATCTTTTATACAGTCTGTAACATATGTCCTTGTCACTATACATTTCGTCATGTAACAATTACATGGAATATCATGTTCTACTTCTTCTGCATCCAACACCTTTACTTCTATATTATAACACCTCGGACACATTGTGTCCTTTTTTAAATGTAATTTAAAAGCAATAGGTTCATGTTTCTCTACTTCTACATCTACAGGAAGAACAACTATGGTTTGCTTCCAATGTGTCGCCTCATCATGAGGCCCTGTAGACATTTCTGAACCATCTGGAAATTCAATTGTAAACCAAATGCATATTCCTTGATATCTTCCATCCTTGTTACACACTGATACATAGTCCTCTCCACATAATAGGTCTAGTTCTTCTCTAGAAATACATTTTAAATCCAGCCAAGCGACCAATTTACCTTCTGCTAAAAGATCATTTTGATCTAGACACAGTAGTTCTGGAGTTTTGGATTTGATTTCTCTATACTGTTTTCCAATACACCTGTACAAAAATAGAGACCATATTATAAAATCAATAGTTGTGATGATAAATGTCAGTTTACAATGACAAAAAAGGCTATAGAGGAAAAATATACTTCATTATTTTTCCGTCTTTTATTAGTTAAAATGAATTGTTTGCTGGAATTTGCAATGTTTAATGAATTATTTAATATGAAATTTGTACTGTTTTTCTAAACATGTTTAAAAAACATGTTTTTTAAACATATGTTTAGAAAAAGGTTTTCATTCACAAAAACTGTTTTCTTCTCTCTTCTTTCATATAATTTTGTGATAATTACCTCATACTGACTCCATGTACATTGTCCCAAAATTCATACATAATTCGTAACTGACATGGTGAAGCATACAATTTTGCTACAGATGGGAATAATAAACCATTCTCTTGTAAAAAATTATCTCTAGCATAAAGCAAGGAATCTAACATTCCTTCATGTACTAAATAAAAACCCATCCATTCTGAAATAATTATATCCACTTTTTCCAAACTATCTGGATAGATATCTTCTATTTTGCTGTGAATTACTTCAATTTTATCCTGTACGTTATTTTCTATTGATACTTGCTCAATAGTTTTTGCTAATATAGTTGCTTCTACTGCATAAACCTTTTTTGCACCAGCTTGAACACTAAAAACTGATAATATGCCTGTAATATAAAAATAGTATATATAATTTAACTAATCATGAGCAAAAATATAATACATGAATTTGGGCATATAGTTAGTTACCTGTGCCTGCACCAACATCCATTATTATTTTGTCTTGAAATTTTTCTTTTGAATTAAAAATTGCAGTTTTGTATGCTAAAACACGTATCTTGTCATTTAGCATTAATTGATGAACCTAAAAGTATATATAATATAAATGTGTCATAAGTTATATATATATATATATATAATAAAAACATTAGTAATATATAAATTAAACATGAATTAAACAAATTTGTTTTACTTACATCAAGTTCTTCATAACTTTGGAAATAGCGATCCATAGTTTAACATATAAAGGTAGATAAAAATTTTGTAAAATAATTCTATTTTTTTATATATTTAATGTTTAATTTTTTATTTATATTTTTCCCAGCAAATTGATTCTATTAAAAAAAAAAGGAATATTCTACTTTAATCATATATATATTTGTAAGATATATATATATATATAAGATATATACTTTTATTTGTACAATAAAATTTAAAATATATAAATGCTTTCTCACTTTCCCTCTAACAAATGTTTTAAATTTTCAATATTATTTTGCAAGTTTTCCAAATTAATTTTTAAAATTTTAATTAGTATATTTTCCATTTCTCTTAGATGTACATAATAAAAAAATATAGCAACAATTAGCTATAAAAAGTTATAATTACCTAAAAAAAATTCTAATGTAATTTCATATTCAATAGAGTATATATAAATGTAATTATTAATTATTACTGAAATAACTCCATATAAGTAAAGATATAACTTGTATATATAAATAATTGGTAATAAATATATTGGATAAATAATTAAAATTCTTAAGTAAGTAGAACATACTTGTATGCATATAACAAGTAGAAAATGTCAGCAATATACTAGAAAATTAGCAGCAGATTTAATTAGAAAGCTATAATAGACCTACAGCTTACGTGTTCCCAATTAATTCGTATTCTGTCAACAGTGCCTGCTGACATAACCTGATACCAAGTCTGCAACAATACTAAGTTTATGTTTACACCCAAGCCTGGTTTATACTATAGATCTTGTAAATATGAATAGGCAATACATAATAGTAGATTTTGTCTAGAGAAATTCAAAAAGACAAACATACCTCTCTCTCTAAAGTGTTCAGAAATGTGTTGCGCATGTATTAAATATGCCATATACCATACGGTAGAACATTTTGATTATATACTGGCAAATGTGCGCAGAATGTAATATATATGATACACGTGCGTTTTTCGCGACTTCTTAATAGATTTTACTATATATTATCTAAAATATTCTTTAGAATACGATATCAGATATGCGGTCGGATTAACCTTCTCGTTAACAAAAAAAGACATTACGGAGACAGGAAGATAAGAAGTAAAATTAAGGTTATATACAAAAAATATCTATATTTGTAACATTAATTTAATGTTTTAAATAAATATTAACAAAAATAGTTCAAGAATGTATAATCTGTAATAAGATATATTCTGTAGAAAGTAGTGTTTTTCTTTTTATTCGTAAGCAGGAAATCTCTACAAATGACACCATTGAAACCTATTTCTTACATATATGTTTGTTTGCTTAAAAAAATTTCTAAATCATAGCAAAAATTAACATACTTAAAAGCTCCTACTTATTCCAATATAGTTATTAATTATTCTAACAACATGAGAGCAAATTTTTGAACCCTAATATTAAATCTTTCCTATCTAGATATTTCAAGGTATAACTTTGAATAAAAAATCAGTAAAAACAAAATTACTATTTTTTTATTAACCAAGAAAAATCTGTTTTTAGATAAATAAATGATTTTTGATAAATACTATTCTAATATCTTTTTTTAATGTTCTTAATCAAAAAGTAAGTTATATTTATTTTTAGATGTACAGTAATGTTTGCAATATTGAATTAATGTGATGACTTCTCATAAGTTACAAATAGAAATTGTTTTATTTTTTAAACAATTAACCCAGTAAATACTAACCAACAGAAACATTATGTTAACCAATATTATGGTAACTAATGTTATATTAATGTTATAATTTGCTACTTAATAATGTGACTATTATAAACATGTTATATCATACTCACGCTATTGAACAGGAAACTATAACATTGATATAACATTATTATTAGCCAGTATTTACTAGGTAACTTGTATACAATGTATAATTTATATATTAAACCTGGAAAGTACTTGGTTGTATTTCTTTTTCAGCATGATATGCATAATGCAAATCCTTAGAATCTTCATCTGAAATATGCACCCAACCAGTTGACTTCATATGATATACTGTAAAGTAAAACATATATATTGCTGTTCTTGCTGTTACTATATTTAAAATACCAAATATTTGATTATCTTTTATGTTGAAATTACCTCTGTAATGAATTCTGCAAATAAAATAACTTATATATTCTTAATAATTATATAACTAACCTCTTATAATACCGCCTGAGTATGCATCTCTGTGTGTAGCATGGTAAATCGATCTTCTTCCAAGTTCATAAGCTTCTTCATCAGTTAAATCCCATTTGTAACCAGAATCCAATACCCCAAAGGCAAATACAGATCCAGAGCCTACGCTAAAAACTTTGCCAGGAGTACGAGTACCTTCTGAATCAACATAATAAAGTCCTGGTCCTCGTTTGTCCCAACCAGCCAGCATCATACCTGTAAGTTTATATATACAAATTTCAGTATATTTCACACTTAAATTTTTAATCTTAATATCACACTCACCAATACTTAGTCCCATCCCTTTGTAGTTATAAATCATGTTTGATAACAATTTACTTGCTGCTGCAATGGAAATACGTTCTCTGTTTCTCAATTCATACATGCGGCATTGTTTTGCTAAAACACGATCCCAATAAACGCAATCAGCAGCACCACCAGCTAAAGTTCCAAGAAGATAGTCATTGATTTCTACTATTTTCTTCATAGTGGACGAACCTAAAAGAACGAAATACGAATCAATGGTTTTTATAATGTAATGAAATGCTTTTATTTATCGTTGTTATAAGCATATTATTACCAATAAATTGCCCTCCTGTGGCACGTGAATCTACTGCTAAAATAATACCACCTTGATACTGAAAGCCCAAAGTAGTGGTTCCATGATCAAATTTAATCTTTAGATGTTTGCCAGTATCATCAGTACCTTGAGCTATAGAACCCAGAGTTTCAGCTGGCTATAAATGAAGGAAAATACATAAAGACCACAGAATTAAAATAATCAATATCATTTTGAAATATTAATATAAAAAAGAAAATGTTTTCCCAATTCTTTACTTTTTAACTCACAAAACATTGGTTTTGTAGTTTCATAATATTGATATATAAATGACTAAATGTTATGAAAACATAAAATTTCAATATTTATATAGGAAAGAATTGTAAGATATTTAACTATAAAATCTTATTTATAACAATATTATTACTTTTGATATATTATTATTGTTACTTATTATGATGGATATAATAATTTATATATATAATGACAGTAATTGGTTTTCAGCAAGACATAGACAATATAAAATGACAATATTTAATACAAGGCTTTTCAACAATGAAACAGATGAAGGATGACACAAATATATACAGCTAAAGAAAAGTCAGCATTTATAAGTTGCACAAACATTGCATATAAGTTGAATTTATAGTCACTAACGATTTGGGAAATATAAAAAAATATTAATGTTTTAGCAAAAATGACAGATACTTTCCATAAGTTTGCATATGCATATGTATGTATATATATATATATTTATCATGTTCATAGTAATTTTATTCTTTCAATTATATATATATATATATTGCCATTAATGTAATAAATTAAAAAAATATTTTATTATAAACATTGTGTAAACAAAATTTATTTGCTCAATAAAAAAACCAAAATATATTTGCTTCATTGCAATAGAAGTATATTTAAAGGATGATAATATACTTTATATAACCAAAAATGATATAAGTGAAATAATTTAAATTATAATATTGTTTTTATTAGCAAGAAAATTACAAATTTTTATATATAAAGTATATTTAATTTTATAAATTTATGTAATATTTATCATGGAAGTGACAATACTGAAACAGTAATAGAAGAAAAATCATTATCCTCTTCTAGTTGTGAAACAATTAAAAGTCCAAAAGTATGTTGTAATTAAAAAACAATCAGTGTATATCAAGTATTTCTTATTTACATGATTTATATTAACACTAAATTACATATATCTTAAAATATCTATGTTGGCACAAAATATGCAAATAAAAAGCCATACCTAGCATTGTACAAAATTAAAATGATAATATGTTATTAACCTGAACAACCTGCATGATATTGCAAATTTATAATATAATCATATTTCTCCACTTACATTGATAAACGGTGGCACTGACAATTGAAGATTGTTAGAAAAATTTTTTGTATACGCCTCAATTTCTCCAGCAAATTTATCCTTCTCTTGAAAAAAGTTAAAATCGATGAGAGAATTAATACCACAAACTTCAGCAAGCGCCATTTTTACTCGAATATTAACTGCTGACTACCGTCAGAGAGAAGAAGGAGAGGTGTCATGAGCCGCTTTTTAAGGCTCGTCTACATTAGCTGTAAAAATACTACATTCTGATTAGTGCATTTCCATCCATCTTCGGAAATGTACCAATCAGAACGCAGTATTTTCATCCAGCAAGCAATCCAGCACGAAAACAAGCACCGTGTGCCGCTGGCTTAAAGCTGTAAGGTTGCAAGACACGAAATGAAAAGCGTCGTCTACAATGGCAGTAAGCAGTAAGAAATAAGCGTGAACAGTAAGAAATGGACCAACCACAGTTGATTATTTTTGTCATAATCGACTGTGATTGGTTTATTTCTTACCGTTTACGCTTACTTTTTACTGCTTACTGCCATTGTAGACGACGCTAAATATTTTCATTCGCTGACAGCTTACGTTACAGCCTTACAGCCTTACTCTTAAGGCTCGTCTATAATAGCTGTAAAAGTAAGGGCCAGAGCACAGACTTCTGCATAACGCATAATACATAACGCATAAGAGAATCAACCAGTCAGAGTTCTTCATTTCTGTCCTGAGGAGGGAAATGAAGAACTCTGACTGGTTGATTCTCTTATGCGTTGTGTATTATGCGTTATGCAGAAGTCTGTGCTCTGGCCTTATGGCTGTAAGGCTGTAAAGGTCATTCTACAATACGTGTCGTAAGTTGTAAGCCATAAGAACTGACCAATTATAGCCGATTATTTTTGTAATAGTCGACTGTGATTCGCCAATTCTTACTGCTTACAACTTACGACCCATATTGCAGAATGACCTTAACGTAAGCTGTCAGCGAATGAAAATATTTCATTTCGTGTCTTGCAACTTTACAGCCTTAGGGCCAGAGCACAGACTTCTGCATAACGCATAATACACAACGCATAAGAGGATCAACCAATCAGAGTTTTTCATTTCTATCCTGAGGAGGGAAATGAAGAAAACTAATTGGTTTATTCTCTTATGTGTTATGTATTATGTGTTATGCAAAAACCTGTGCTCCTGCCCTTACTCTTACAGCTAATGTAGACGAGCCTTTAGCCGAGTCTAGAGTACCTCTAGTAAGAGTATAGACACCTTGGGTGTTTACTTCTAGCAATCTGATTTGTAATCGAATTGGAAGCAGTGATATAAACTGACTTTAGAAAAAGTTCCCTAGACTAATCCGATTTATGAAACGTGTCCTCGGAGCAATCCGATCAGATCCGATTAGCTCATGACGAGTAGAGAAGGACGTGGTTTATTTACTTGTGATTTACATTTCAAATCATATTAATACGAATCAGGCAAAATATATAGATGTGTACTTTATGAATCTTATAGTTACTTTCCTAGCCAAAGCTATCTAATGTGAAAACCAAAATTGTCACTTTGCACTGCGAAATGAAATATGAATAATTAAAATTGACTGACATAATAGGTTAAGAAACCTGTCATAATAATGAATTATAGCAGTTGTTTGATTTACTAATTTTTTTGTAATTAAAACAACAAGGAAATTAGCGGTAGCCGCAGCAAAGTACAAAAGAATTAGGCTAAGAAAGTGCTTTTCTGTTAATTATACAAAAAACAGGAAAGTTGGGTGAAACTAATTAAAAAACTTAACTCTTTTGTATTTTACTACGACTATCTCAAATCTCCTTGTTATTTGATTTATTTATTTTTTGTTTTAAATAGCAAAATATTTTCTTGTCCTAATGACTTTGTACTTTGTTGTGACTATTTGAAACCTTCTTGTTATTAGTTTTATTAAAAAAAAATCAAATAACAAGGTGGTTTGAAGTAAGTACAAAGTATAAGGAAGTTAAATTTTTTACCGATTAGTTTCACCCAATTTTCTTGTCTTTGTGCAATTAATAGCAAAATATTTTCTTTTTCTAACTTGTACTTTGCTGCGGCTATCTTTAATCTCCTTCTTATTTGTTTTATTTAAAAAAAATAAATGAAACTGTTGCAATAATATAATTTGTCGCAATAACAGATTTCGTAATCTGTAATATTATAGTCAACTTTAACTATTCATATCTCGCTTTGCGGTGTAGAGTGATTATTTTGACTTTCAAATATGATTACTACACATTAAAACACAATATAAATATGTGAATTTCAACCAAATAGGAAGTGAAAGCCTAAATTGGATAATTACCTAATTTTCAACTTCCTTCAAATGTCTATTGACAAGATGTATTTATATTTCACCGATATATATTTTCAAAAAATTAATAGACTATAATGAATAACCTGCCACCCCTCGGATAGACAGAATACTGAACATAGTATGGTCTTTTTATTACTACAATAATTTAGTATTAATTTAATTCTTTTGCCAGCATATTGGTAGCAATTTTTATGACAATAGAAAATTTCTGCAATATTGACACAATTTTCATGGCATCAAATGCCTTCTTTTACATATTAACAAAATTCTGTTTGTACAAGGATGCATCTTGATGTATTTATACTAGTCTATTAGTTTATCTACGTCTACTTTAATTATTAGCATATAAGTTTGTCAAAATAATCATTTTTTTAGATACTTGAAAATCAGTATGGCATGTGAACAAGAGGAAAACCTATGTAAACAGGATCAATATGGTATATATATCATATTATTGGAAAAAATATTTCCCAGTAAACACCAATTAACAGCAACATAACATAAATATTACAATATCTCATTGTCTAATTTAAATATAACATTTAACGTGCATGTTATGTAACAGTTACATTGTTGAGTAGAAAATTATAATAATGATATTATGTTATTGACAGTTTGTGTTTATATGTAACTGTGTTACATATAAAGTATACGTAACAGAGTTACGTATAAACACAAACTCAACAGGTTTATAAACATAAATAGGTAACACTCTGTTACCTGTGAATTTTTATTGTAATATAAGAAATGGATTTTATTATTGCCAACCTGTAAACTTCTTGATTGCCAAATATCCACAAGGCTACAGCTATCTATTTCTCCGGTAGTATCTTAGGCCAATTGTCTAGTTGCAATAAGTATGGTCCAATATGTTGTACCAATATTTCAAAAGTTTCTCTTCTGACGCAAAAATGTGTTTTAAAATCTAAAAGAAAACATATACATATATAACATGACAAAATAATATTATACATGCATTATATAAAATATTTAAAAAATTTTATATGCTTATATTATTTTATACACTTATACGCGTGTACGCATATTAAACGATATTTAAATAAATCTTTGTTTTGTTTAAAGTATTGAACCCATTATTGAAATCATTGTTTAACATTGTTATATTCAACTCAGTAAATATGTGTGTATATGTCCTTTTTACCTGTCAATGAATAATAAAGAATGACGTTTTCATAAAAGTTTTCATAAAGTTCGTAAAATTTTAATATGTTCTTCTCTTACTCTACGTATTTGCCATTCAGGTTTATTTTCCTCGTCATTATTAAACATATTCCATAAAAGTAATAAATCCATGTTTGTGTTCTATAAGAATATTTATAAAAATATTTTTGTTAAACAAGAATATGAATTCAAATTATAAGTTACCTAAGATATATACCTAAGATATGTATGTCAATATGAATATGTATATCAATATGAATTCAAATTATAAGTTACCTAAGATATATACCTAAGATATGTATGTATACTCAACTATAAAAGATTAGGTTTGATATCTTAATATGGTTTCTTCGAAATACAAATAAATCAAGATGCAATCACGTCCTTTACTCGTCATGGGCTAATCGGATCTGGGTACCTATTATGGAACTCGTCGGAATCGATTCCGATCGAATTTATTCCGTTATTTCCTAGATTTCTATTGTCTTTTCTAGGGGAAACGGAATTATTCCGATCGGAATCGATTCCGACTCCATAATAGGTACCCTGATCGGATTGCTCCGAGGACATGTTTCATAAATCAGATTAGTCTAGGGAACTTTTTCTAAAGTCAGTTTATATCACATATATTGAACGTCGTACGTCGGACATCGGACGTAGGCCTGTACCGCGATTCTGTAACTCGTTATTGGGGCGTTAACGACACTTTCGTTATCGTTGCGCAGCTTTTGTATACCGTAGAAAAGCTGCGCAACGATAACGAAACTGTCGTTAACTCCAATAACGAGTTACAGAATCGCGGTACTGGTCTACAATAGGTGTTGTAAGCTGTAAGCCGTAAGAACTGACCAATTATAGCCGATTATTTTTGTAATAATCGACTGTAATTCGCCAATTCTTACGGCTTACAACTTACGACACGTATTGTAGACCAGGCCTTAGTGTGAATCCTCCATAATCGATAATTAAATATTCGCTCTTCCAAACCAAAATAATGTTGGTGCAACTGAGCCTTAGGCTGGTTGCACACAGGACGCGGCAACGCTTGTCGCGTCCTATGTGCAGTCGGCTTAAGGCTTAATGTATTATTCAGAAAGAGAAAGAGAGAATGAGTAAGAGAGTAAGTGTATAACCTTATTTAACCGTGATGCACTGCTTGTCGTTATTGTAAATGTCTATTTAGTAAATTTGAAGAAATGTTTGTAGTAAAAATTACATGCACATACAAGTTCAATTGACATTTTCTATACATACCATGTCATACATATAATTTTTTTTCAAAAAATGACGTTTTATACAATTAATCATCTTTTTATATTGTTGAACATTTATATTGTTGAATAAGTGTTATAATTTTTTCAACTTTTGTTGTTTCTTAAAAAGTATCAGACAGATATACTTTCATCAAAATCGATAAAATATACAAGGCTCAATCTAGATTGTTTGCTGTGATATATTTTTAACAAGTTTAAAGTACTGTCATATATTATTTAAATAACGTAAGAAGCTGATAAAGTATTTATATGAATAGATTACTTTAAACAAATTTGAGCTTGATATCATTAGGATTGCATTTTTAATTTAACCACGGATATCAATCAAATTTGTATAAAATGGCTGTAAAAGAAAAACATACAGAAACCTCATTTGATGAAATAGAATGGAATGTGGATAACGAAATTCAATTATTCTTTGCTATGAATGGGCATAAACCAGTTGGTAAGATGGAAGAAACAATCCTGTAGTTTTATTTATCAGCAGTTTAAAAATTAATGTTTATAATTATAATTTAATGGGTTATTTTTAAGGTATTAACAAATACTTTCACATGTTATGTATATGGGAGAAATTTCGTATTGCCATCCATAAAGATATTCCATTAAAAATAATTTGGGATCATTTGGAATCTATGTATGATCTTATGGCTTTGGTAAGTAATATTATTGACAATATTCAGTAAGTAATATTATTGACAATATTCAGTAAGTAATATTATTGACAATAGAAGCTAATCTTTATTCATAAATTGAATAGATGTAATAAATTTATACAATTATTGTTGTAATAGATTTTTTAATATTTAAAAATTCACAATTTGTATCTTGCTGCTTCTATACATATATATAATATATATATATATATGTTTTGGTAGGATGATATGGAAGGTTTACCATTTCCTAGTCAAGAGATAGATTTCTCACTGCCAGAAATAGAATTTGATGGAAAGCCTTGGAGGAAGGAAGAGCTAGAAATAAAGCTAAAAGACCAGAAGGATAAATATAAAGAGATTAAGAAAGAAAAGGATATTAAAGAAAGTTCTAAAAAAGACAGTATGCTGCGTGACATTAAAGGATGCAAAGACATAGACAAAAAGAAAGAAGAAATAAAGAAATATGCAAAGGACATGGAAATGAAAAAAGATAAATTTAGAGATATAAAAGATGCAAGAAAAGAACACAAGTCTTCAAAAGGTCGTTCAAAAAGCAAAGATGATATCGAAGAAAGTAGGACATCAAAACTTTAATATATATATTTAATAACTTGATAAATTAATACATTATTTTATCAATGTTTTTTAGCGTCAAACATAAGAAAAGAACGCAAAGATTCTGAATCTGGTCGTGAACTCTTAAAAAGAATTCCCAAAAGACCAACTAGACAAAGTATGGAAAATTCCTCTAAAGCTTCCTCCAGCCCTCGTGACACACCACCACCAAAACGAAGAAGAATATAACAAGAAAACATTATTCTTATATTCAGTAAATATACTTTGTATATTTTTATATGTAAATTATCATTTTAATGGCTTGGAAAAATATTAACAAGATCTTGTTGAACTTTATTTAGCAGTTCTGAACATACAAGATTCTTCAAAGTTAATCTTTTAAAAGTTATATTTAATATAAAATATAATTTGCTCCTAATGTATATAAGAAATAAAATAGTTCCGTAATCGTTTAAAATAATATTTGAATATAAGTATAATTTTGATATCGTTAAAAATATTTTTAATTCATTTTCTCCTAATAATACTCAAATATATATACCTCCTGACTAGCGAATACAAAACAGTATCTTAATATTTACATTCTGAGTTTCATGTAAAAACAAATTTCTCAAGTTAATATATAACCTACAAAAAGATTACACAAAATGTTTGTCCATTTTAGGTTAATTTATTCTCTTAATAATTGTAACAAGGGCAAATTAATGACATCACGAAAAGTTTGTGGTTACCAGCCAAAATTTATTGTAGTAGGATTTTTATGTAACAGGAATGCTTCAAACGGAGTGTACAGTTTTGTTCCGGTTTTCTTCGAGAAAACCACGTTGTTGCGTCTGGATGTTGCAACACACTCAGAAATTGCCTATATGCAAACTTCAATCTGAGGAGCACGTGTACTGAAATATAGTACATCATGCATGCCAAGATCCATGTTCACCGACGGTGTGAGATCCATGTTCATCGTATGATAAATTCCTTGATATTCCCTGATTGTGGCAAAATCCGGATTGGCTGGTAATGAATTTTTCTGTTGACTTCTGCCTGTCTGCTATCGGAGTCTTCTCGCCTCGCGCTCGGATTCAAGTAATGTCAGGAGATCACCCTCGCGCACGGGGCCTTTAACATTCCTTATTATTTGGCGATTTTGCTCGCCTAGGAACTCCACTTTGACTTGTGTACACTGGCCTTGTGAACCAGTGCGCCCCAGTACCTTGATGACGCGAGCTAGTACAACGGGTTTATCCATGATTCCTCGTGGATACGATATAACAGAAGTCAAACGTATAACGCAAGTGAGCGGATAGAAAAGATTATATTGTAACGTCCCGGCATAAGTTTTTACCATTAACAATATATTACTATTGACTGGAAGCCGACTTGTATAATTTCAGTTTCGTCATTTTATCCCTATACTTATAATGCATATAAACCAGGCATAAAGACATATAAGCATATATAGGGAGTTTTTGCAATACCGTTAATGGCCGCGTTCAGTAGAACAAAGTGATCGGAGAGCGCTTAGTGATTATTGTCTGTGATTGGAGCATTCTTTTAGATTCTTCATAGACCCTGAAGTATTTACCAATCAGGAGCGAGGTTCAGTGGAAAATCTAGTAATGTTGTCCAACTGTTGAGTTTGCTGAATGCAGCCATTGATACAGGGTACCTATTAAGGCTCATCTATATTAACTGTAAGAGTAGACGAGCTTTTATATTTGAGGCTTCCTTATATCTATCTTTAGATGCTGCACGGATTATTTTATTGGCTACAGACCATCTGAAGATAAACTTAAGGAAGTCTTAAATACAAGGCTTGACTATGAATACGGGTGTAAGTTTACTATATTTAAGATTATTTTCTTTTTTCTAATTGGTCAAATTTCAATCCAATCTCATTCCCAATCCATAGTTTGATACGGGCTTTAAGCTAGCGGCACACGGTGCTTGTTTTCGTGCTGGATCGCTTGCACAAAAACAAGCACCGTGTGCCGCTGGTTTTAGGATCGTATTCATAATCGGATCTTATATTTAAGACCGTCTTGAGTTCATGTTCAGATATTCTGTAGCTAATGAAATGATCTATACAGCATCTGAAGATGAACTTAAAACGATCTTAAATATAAGACCGGACTATGAATACGGCCCTTAGATACGGTAAACGTAAATCGTGAACGTTATTTGCTCAAAAATAACATCGCAATGTATGCGACCAATAATATTCAAGATTTTCCCTTACCATATCTAAGGCCGGTATTCATCAAGTTAGGTCTTATATTTAAGACCGTCTTAAGTTCATTTTCAGATACCCCGTAGCCAATGAAATAATTTGTACAGCATCTGAAGATGAACTTGAGAGAGTCTTAAATATAAGATCCGACTATGATCCGGCCTAAGAGACGATATTGTAAAAACTCCCCTATATTTTTCGATATTCTACCATGCTTTGACGATCTAGATTATAATATTTAGCTGTGTATACGTTGAAAAAGAACTAAGGAAACGACGGATTGATGCAACGAGAGCAATGGAAATACGATGCGAAAAATAATGCGATAAACGGCACAACGTAGCACAATGCAACACAATTCGAAAAAATTCGAAAAGTGTGGGGCTACTAAAAATTTAATTTTTCTTAATTTTCTTGAGTACGCTTTAAGTTACAAAGTTGCGGATTGCGGCACAATGCGGCACAAACGTAACACAATGCAGCACAATTCGAAAAAATTCAAATTTAAAAGTACATGTCAATTAAATTCACGAATTTTACAAAAGTTGAACAATTCTTCAGCAGATTTTTCTGCTGAACGCAAACAATGAGATTATGGGCATAGTATAGAACAGAACCAAGAGTTTTACTTATTATCTACTGAGAGATATCATAATCTTGGCTACGTAGTTTTTATTCGTAATATAGACATAGAGGCGCTTCAAAATAAAGTAACAGCTACATTACGGCTATGATTGCTTCAGGTTTCTCTGTATACAATATGCGCAGTAACCAGTGACGAGTAGTAAACGAGAAGAGTGATAACATATGCGACGTGTCGCTCAAGTACTGTATCGAGTGTGACGTTTCGATAAACGCAAAAAATAATAAATATGTCGAGCGAAGTGGACGAGTGCAAGCTGAAGGGTGGGCATCCGCCAGCAGGTTAGCGATTTTTTTCAATAGTTCTTTTTTTCCCAAAACACGTAGGGAGAAAAAGAATAAGAATGTAACAAATTGATAATACTAAAATTCGCAATATACATTTGTCGATCGTGATTTCAAGGTCATCTTTTCATCTATCATTTAAATGATTTTTGATATTGCGCTACATTTGTACTGTTTTACTTTTTCAGTAAAGGCGGGTGGTATGAGGATAACGCAGCATAAGACGCCGAAGGACGAACGCGAGACGAAGTCTAATAAGGATGTGGAGGAAAGCAGACCATCCAGCAGGTAAACCATTAAATGAGACCTCATGATTTTGCAATTGTCGGTCGTGTGGCAGATTGTTGCACATAAAACTGACACATTCAAATATCCTTTAATAAAGACTTGATAATTTTGTTTGTAACGATAGACATAAGGCCTGTTCTTTTTAGTTGCTTTTAATATTCTTTTTTTAGTACTGTATACTCTAGAACTTTGTTCCTCTTCCACTCAATACTTGGCTATGTACTTATTTCATTGTAAGGCATGCGCATCCTAATACAATTTAAAAAACAATCATATCTAAAAACTACTTTTGAACAAAATAACGACATATATATATATTGGATCAAGTTGAAAAGAGTTCCACAATATAATTTAATTTTTAGGTTGCTTTGTAATTTTTAGGTAGTATTGTATACTGTTTTGTGAACAAATTTAGTTTAATATTGAATTTCAGTTTTAAACATTCAATTGGAATATAGAAAATTCATATAAGTAGTAGTATATATATATATATATAAACAGCTTTGCAATGTTGCAAGTTAGTCATCAATATATAAATAGTAAACGGATAAATTGTAATAGATAAATTATGAACATAAAAAGAAACATTTTCTAATAATCTTATGTGCTAACATACTGATTATTGCATTGATTATCTCTAATTAGCTTTGCAATATCTAATTAACTAATTTTTTTAATTACAATTTAATTCACAATTTATAATTTATATCTTTAATTATATTTGAATAATTAACAATGTATAATTATATCTTTAATAATTTATATTTATGTATTTTTGTATATATGTAATTTTTAATATTTTATATATATGTGTGCGCGCGTGTCTGACGCAAGCCGTACCAACGCTCGTATATAGAACACGTAAAATTGTGCAATAGGACCGCTACCATTTTGCAAACTATGTAAAATTTAGTATTATTAACGAAAGACAATTGACGAACCAGCGCGCGCGCGCGCACGATGCGGCGGGACGGCGCGATTGCATGAAAAATGGCTGACCGCATGATCGTATCTTAGTAGTGGTCAGTATCGAATTATTACGCAAACAATTGCTACGTGCCGTTTGTATTTTTCCTCTGCCTTTCGTTATCACATATATACACCACTTTTGTATGTAAAAAAGACCTAACAAATTAGATAAAGAAAATATATATATCACAGGAACTTTCTTTTTCACTCTACTTTTGGTTATTTAAAGCCTGTAAATGAAATAAAGGATTTGTAGAAATTAATGAACAATTAATATTTTAATTATAAATATATATTTGACATGATTATTTAATACTAGTGTATATAATGAATATTATGTTGATTATTTATCTGTATTAATCACAAAACAGCTTTTAAAATAATTCTGGACAATATAATATTTTTTCTTCCCCTAATCAGCATTATATACCGCCCACTATTGCCAATAAAAATGGTGAATAAATTCAGACATCTTGGATGAGATTTTGTCCTATCACGTTGCACGCTAATTTAATATGTGCTACTTTTGTTTAATTAAATTTTAATAATTATCTCTCGTATTTATTTATAAAATGGCAAAGGACTTCTTTGTTCGGTTTAATGAATTCTATTTATATACAAGCAGATATATAAGTTGCGTCAGGCACTTTGTGCAACATATTTTTTTTCTAATTGTAACACATAAAATAAAAGAAATTGTGAGATGTAACAACTTGGAATATTCCTACCGCTCTTATGATTAATTCGTTTCTGTCGAATGCCAGTTTTAACGATAAGCGGCGTTATCAGCCTGTTGTACATAACACAATGTTGTGCAATCAGAAAACAAATGCGAATTGCATCTGAAAAAATACTTACACGTGCGATAAGTTTGTCCATATCAATAAAAAGCGTGATGATTAAAGCAAAATAGTGAATTTAAATGAATTAATAAAAATAATTACATAACAATACACAACGTAAGTCGTGAATGTCATTCGCTCAGAAATAACGTCGCAATGTACGCGACCAATAGTATTCACGATTTATGTTTATCGTATCTGAGAGACGGTATTGCAAAAACTCTCCAATGTTTTCGATTTTGTAATAATTTACAAAAGTAATTTTCTAATTTTCTTGCACCATAAAAAAATTAAGACTAATTTTTGAACTTTTTCACTTTAACAGTATCGATTGTTCACAGTCCGCCGAAAACGATGATAATTAGCGGTGTGCCGGCCAAAGGGAATGCTGATTTTCCACCGGAAGCTGTGCAACATTTTCATGAGAAACCTACACCGACGCACGATGCACGACCGGCGCATTGTTCGCGTCCCATTATTATTCAACAACCAAGAAAGTGAAGTACTTTGCAAATTGCAAAGTTCGCGAATGACTTTAGTTCGCGAAGTCATTCGTTAAATTTAATCGGCAAAAAAAATTACATTCACATATGCGTACTTAAAAGAAAACATTTTTATGGAATTAATCGAAGAGTTTAGACTTCGTATGGCAGCATTCGCATCGCTCAATCCTTGATCCTTTAACCGATAAACAGCCGAAGTTTTATTAACAAGATACGGTACAATTTTTGTTTCATTGACAATCGTAGATTTCGGAGGAATATCTATTGAAAATTTGTACGAATTTGAGATTGTAAAAATAGGAAGAGATGTAAAAATAGGAACGAATTTACTTTGTTAGTAAAAATGAAGGACGAGCAGGCCTCGTGATTATCGGTTAAAGGATTAAAGTTTGGTTTCGTATGCTAAAGCGTTAATCACTTCACAAGAGTTTATTATTGTTACAAAGGAAAGGGAAGAATAGAAAAGCTTATTTTTAACGCCACAAGATTCCTATATCGGCATTTAATAAGTTTTTGTTTATAATTTCAACTTCATCAGTTTTGCATAATTGTTCCTCTTATACCAAATACGATATTCGCTGCAGTTATATTATTATGACTAAGTATTGCTGTAATGTTACATTACGCGATATAATTACTGTTTTTGGGACCAGTATACCTTGCGATTCAAGATGGAAAGAACTTTTCTATTTAATTATATTTTAAATTTCGTGCGACTTTTTTCATTTTTTTTTCCATGACTGTAGGTCAAATTGTCTGATCTGCTCTAGAACATCTTCCCGCTATGTACAACATTCCGACATATCTTGGTATTATTTTTAATTTTTAATTTCAGAACATCAGGATACTTTTGATCATATAGATGTTGAATGTATTAATGTCGAATGAGAATCGTAAAGTTGGCGATAATTTGTATAACATTTGGGAAAGAATAAACATTCGTACATGTACAAAATCTGCGAGTTGTATACTCATTATTTCCGAATTATTTTAAAAATAACTGTTAAGTTACCGACGGTCGTAGATATTACATTGACATTATTAATGACTAATTAAGTTTGTAGTGATATTATATCAAAATAGATGATAAATTATTATTAGCGTCTTAAAACTAATTATGACAATGCATTTGATTGTTCTATAATTGATATTCTATTCTACGATAAAATACATGCAAATATTCATTTCTTGTCCAGTTATTTAACTGTTTAAGAAATATTTAATTGTATATACATAATATAAAAGGTATGAGGAAAACGCATATGCTGAATATATAATTTCATTATATGTATTTTATTTCATTATATATTCAACTAATATCTATTATATATTCTATCTAACTACCAGCATATTTAAAAAAAATCACAGTCTTAATTGAAGAATTGACACCAGGAAACACTATTTATCTGTGTTTTTGTATCTATGTAATAAATATTTATAATATACAACTGTTTTGCATATATTAACGTAATATTTTATATGATTTTTATGATAATTCTGTAATAATGCATTATTTACAATACTTGTCTCTTCTTTGATATGTATTTCCGTACTAACATTATTTTTTCAATATTTTTTCTCTAATTAATATTTCATATGATAAAATCAATAAATTATGTTTTGCAACAGTGTTATTCAAATCAAATTTAATTGATTTACCATATACGTATTAACCATATATTAACTCATTGATACAAATAAAACGTAATAATTGTTTATACAAAAATTGTATTGGTATATATAACTTTAATTACTTTTTATAAATTGTACTTCCAGTATACAACTGTCAGTAATCTTCTTCACCACTGTTTTTCTTGTGCTTATAGATTAGGTCAAAGTGAACTTTTTATCATTTGTAAAATGATATATACTCTATCATTTTGCAGAACAACATAAAATTCTGAGTAACTCCAGTCGGAGACCACAGTCGTAAACGGGAATGTGATCTCTGACAAGCAGTATCTATCTAGATTATTTATTGAGGGAAATTTTCTGGGCTTCAGGAGAGTATACTTGAGTTAGAAATTGATGAAAATAGCTCTAAGGGTTTCAGAGTGAGAACTCGTAGCTATGACTGGGACTTGGCTTTGCACATCATAGAGCCTGGTTGAGTGAGCGGTTAAGTCTTTTGAACTATTAACTTTGCAGGACCAGAGATAAAATCTTTCCGGCTTTCTTACAGAAGGGAATTGGGCAAATTGTCGAGCCATTCACAAAGATTCTAAGAACCTGTCTGGCCTTAGGTTATATACTTATTTATTAAAATTTTCAATATGATTACATGCGCATTATGATGAACCTTGTTAAGGTAGTTGGTCCTGTAAACTTATTTTTTACGGGTCTTTTCAAATTTTAACAGCGTGTTAATCGAAACACGGTCTACATACAAGTACAACTAGAAAAAGATTGACTATGCCGAAGTTGAGATAATTGAAAGCAAAGTTATAGTACTATTTATATATATCACAAGTATGAAAACAGGTTTTGGTATATCACGCTTTTAATTCTAACAACTAAACTATTCCTATTTCGCTCTTTTAATGAGATGCAAGAAAACGATGAAAGATACTTGCAGAAATATTAGGGAAAGAAAATTACAAGATCGTCGATCATCTTATTTTCGAAAAATTGATATGTAAAGTACGCAATTTTGAATAGCAGTTGAAGTATACGACAGCTAATTTGTAAAGATCTGAACTGACTTGTATGCATTTATTGTATGCACTAAAATTCTCTGTTATATCTCATGATTAGGTATTTTTTAAAACAAAATGATTAAATAACCATAAGAATCTATAATCAACTTGTCAAAATATGGAGAATCCTAATGTTTTTATCATGATTATATATACTCCGGTTACATGCATTAATGTGAGACTATCAATACATATATATTGTATTCGCGGCCACATTAAGTTTATAGATTTGTTTTTTACTACTGTATACTAAATGTATACTTTCGAAACTTAGAAAGAAGCAAACATACAGTTCGAATTTGTTCGAAAAGAGAGGAAAAGAGAACTAGTGAGATGTAATGCGGGAAATTTAGTAATAAAAAACAAGACTTATTACATATCGATTGACTCACCCGCGTTTTATGACAGAAAATCAATAGGTGAAGATTGGACAGAAGAGTGATTCCCAAGGCAACGAGAGACAAGAATCGCATATAAATCTTCATTCGTGACAAACGTCTAACGAACAATATTGAGCTGCATTTCCTATTTCTTTCACTGCTTTTGTCCTTTCATTTGTTAAACCAAGTCTGCGGCGGGTTACATTTTTGGGCCGATTTTTCTTATTGCCATTCCCATTCCTCTCGTTTCGTAGCATAAAACTGCTGGCGGAGACATAAAACTCTCGGACTCAGAAACAATATTAACTGAAAATCGTACAGAGTTTTGACGCATTAAAGCGTCGCATAATTTTCAGCGATATCATCCCTGAATTCGAGCATCTTACATCTTCGTGAACAGTCTGTGTGCTACGAAATGAAGGATAGCAGCAAGGGGAAAATTAGCCAAAAACTCTGTAATCCGACCGCAGACCTGTATTAAACATTCCCTAATTATCACTTCGTTTACTTTATTATTCGCGGGCGTGAAAATAAATTTAGTGCAACGATATGATATATTTACAAACATATGTCTAATACGGGTAGTCCCAATCAAAAGGTCATATATCAAAGCGCGAAAAACGATTATATTTTGATGAATTTTTAAATATTACGTAAATTTGATTGATATTCTCTTGCGACAATGTCAAAATTATATACCATAAATTATATTTATGAACATTTAGCACGCAAATTTGTCGAGCTTCTTCGTGTTGTTTTAACTAGTACCTTTCTAATAGTATTGTCACGGACCAATTACCTTAAAACAATTGGCGTGAACGGGAAGTTAGTTGAGATACGCTTGGCGATGAATGTGTTAAAAATTAAACATTTAGTATGTTTTATATTTAAAAATGAATTATAGAAAGGAGATACAATATAAACATATGTATTAACAAAAAAGCAAATAGGGCGTTGAGATGCATTCAACATTGCTAGAGAAACAAGTTCAAAATATAATCACTGGGATTTAAAACCTTACTTCTTATTTTATATTTGCGAGTTTTACAATCGATATCTTACATAGGCTCGTATTAGTTTTTTGGAGAATCTATCGTTAATAATTTTAATTAATTTATTTTAATACGACTCAAACGCGTCAAAAGCTTTTGAATTTCAATGAATATTATTTTGAATTACTTATTTTTCTAACAATGTTGGGTGCGTCGTGACGTCCTACTCACTCATTTTATTTAACATTTAACATTTATCATGTAACTTTTCACTTTCAATTAGCGTAATGTTCTGATATCACTTTTCTTTCTTTTTAATCGGACATAACATTTTTAAATCTAAAATGTTTTTGCCTTCGACACCATTCTTTTACTTAACTTTTTAATAACATTACTGTTAACTTTCATACATTTTCGAGTACGATAAATGAATGATTGTTACATATTTTTAATAAGTTTCGGGATAATGGTAGTACATGTATACCGAATTTTTCTTTACTCGTTTTTTGGTGTTATAGTAATATCGTAATAAAATCTAGTTTTTAAATGATAACGCGAGAAAAAATCTGGAATAAAGAATGTATATATTTACGTTGTATGAATACGTAAATTTTATAGTGTTTTTTTTTTATAAAATTTGTTTCTTCTTTTTATAGGTTACATCACTATATTAAAAAATGTCGGCCCATTAAAAAAAAAGCTGACTTTGAAATACTATAAATTATAATCTCAAAAAAAAACCGCGCGCGCGCGCACCTGTGTATGTGTATATGTGTGTGTGGCTGGTTCATCAAAATATTTATTAATATGTTTAAATTGAATAATTTCCTTCTTAAAATGTTTTTATATCATAAAAAAGAACAAAGATATTCAAGATGCTCGAATTGCAAAGACACTTTGTATGTGTTGTATACGAAAATTGTTCTCATTCTACTTTTGTTAATAATTTTTTATAAACAATAATGTCTAAAATATTTTGAATATTACTCAAAATAATGTTTTTGATAATATGCAAAGGTTAAGGATATTGAAATTGGGTTCACTAGTAAATATAATTATCAAATATGAATAATGAAAAAATATAAAAAAATTTAAATATAAATAAAGGAAAACAAACTTTTTTGGTATAGTGGATACACTATAACAAAATTTCGTCTCATACAGTAACGGTTCATTCTACGTAGCACGATACGGTATTAAAATCATATCCATCAATTAAAAATACACATTTTACATATACTGTCATTATATCGAAATCATTGCACATGTATTTCTTATATGAGATATTTTCAGCAAAAATGTTATCACTCGTATCTTATATATATTTTGCAACTTCTGTATGTTAACATATTTTTTCATAATATGTGATTTAATTTATTTTATATACACATTGCAATTCAATGTGCATATTCTTTCCATTTATATTTTATCCATTTATCGCGAATCTCGAACTACGTCGTTTCAACATGACTATTTACAAGAAAATTATTTTACATTTATCTATTCACGCTGCAAATTGTACGTGGCACAAGGAAAGAGGAAACTATGCTTATACTCGTCCAGTATAAATAATCTTATTTCCGAGTAAAATTAATCCTTTGCGGTCTCAAGCAGAGATATTCCTGGTAAAGTTATTATATCATAATTTGATAATATATTTAAAAATATTATATTTCATTAATATGCAAAAATTTACTTACTAGAATTTTATTTATTACTGTTTTTTACATCAAAAATTAACTGGATGCGCATTACTTATTTGCCGCGCAAAAATAACCAAACCAAGCGACTCGACACTGCAAAGGATTAAACTAACTTAATTGTATTTTAATCGATGATACAAATAAGAAAATTTATAAATTGATCTACCTATACATATATATCTAACATTGAGAATATGTTTGATGAAAAGGAACCTTGCGAAGGTACGATAGGAAATAATAATAGCATTCGCAATGATTATGTACATCTAACAAATGCGAGCAGAATGCATGTACATCCAGTGCATCTGCATTAGATACTATTATTAATCCCTATTATATATCAATGAACAAATTTTTATTGAATGTTTTCTTTGTCGTGCTTAATATCCATATTAAGCAAAAACAAAGAGAATGAAACGTACTACGATGTTACTGAGGATTATTAAACATGCATATAATGAATATTTTTAGAAGATACGAATATATTAATATATTCATACTTATGTTATAAACAAGAGATGACTGTTATATCTTACTTCTTTCAAAGTAAATATTAAAAAAGATGTAGTACATCGAATGTGTTATACATATGAATGCGATATGAAGGATGACAATTTTAAAATACCGTTTGCGTATATGTAGCGTGTATATGCAATACTGTGATGAACGGTGTATGTTACACTAGGAATGTGTGTAAAACATAATATATAAAATAGTGTTATATTATATGCTGGTTGTCGTCAAACAGTAATACATGAAATCAACTGCTGACAAAGTTGACTGTATTGCAATTGGTCCCCGCTAATCCTACGCATTTTTATTCCCTTAACTTCTCTTTCTTCGGATTCGCATACTCTAAGTTCAATTTGTACACCACCCGGATATTCTAAACTAAGTCCACTGCCTTCCACTTCTTCCCTTGAAAATATGAAACCTTTTGGTGGTGCTCTTGCGTCTATTATTTGTTTAACACGACCTAATATAGCTTCAGAATTTAATCTACTCGATTCATCAGACAAAGTAACTTCGACCTCAGTAGGAACCGTATTAAGTGGTCTACCAATACCACGTGTGATACTAGGTCTCGAAGGATCACACGGTTCTGAAATAATAAAACTCGGGAGAGTGTTGTAATGAGGTAACGCATCTTCAAGCGAATCAGGTGACGGAGATGGGGAAGGTGAACAACTAATTAGTGTTACTTGTTCTCCAAGAACATCTGTCACTGAGATTTGTGGCGGTACCTAGAAATAAATTTTTATTAAGCATTGCAAATATATGACAACATTAGTACATAAATTATCTTATATATCCTATATCTTTTTTATTTTAAAGGACAAATAATATTGGTATTCTTATTAGTGACGATACAAAAAATAAGAATATTAACCCTTAATAGTCTTAAGGGCCAGAGCACAGACTTCTGCATAACGCATAATACACAACGCATAAGAGAATCAACCAATCAGAGTTCTTCATTTCTGTCCTGAGGAGGGAAATGAAGAAAACTAATTGGTTTATTCTCTTGTGTTATATATTATGCGTTATGCAGAAGTCTGTGCTCTGGTCCTATGTCTTGATATCCTTAGCAAAACTGCTAATGTTTTAATTTGATTATAAAATATGATATAAAATATTTTATATAAAATATGATATAAAATATTTTTTTATTAATATGCAAACATTTTTTATGGAAAATTAATTTCTTTTTGATATCGAAGATTAAATAATGCATGCAATATTGCTGCGCGAAAATAATAACACTAACGAGAAATACGCCACTAGTGTTTTGAGACTATAAAGGATTAAACATGTTAACCGTGGAATTTTATAAAAATAAAGAATTGTACAGTCTTATTTATTTTAGAAAACGTAACACACACACACACACACACACACACACACACACACACACACACACACACACACACACACACACACACACACGCGCGCGCGCGCGCGCGCGCACACACATACGCATGCACGCACGCACGCACGCGTAGATGAAGTAACAATTATAGCGCAATAATATGCATATAATTATAACTTGTTGAGCATAATTAATAATCCTAATTTCTTTTCATTTTTCCATGTTATTTCACAATATATCTCACATAGAAATCATCATAGAAATTTTGAATATTTTATGCAATTTAAAACAGGAATAGAATATCTTGAATATTTGCATAACACAATTAATGATATTTAACGATATATCGGTATCTTCCTTCAGATTACAGTATATTGAACGATTCATATCAAATATTTACCGAACTAACAAATTTGTATATAATTTTCTGCATGTTTCCTCATAAAATTGTACACTAGCAAGAAATCTATGGTTATATAACAAACTTATTGAATAACGAAGTTTTAATATACATTTAACCAAATGTTACTTACCCTTGATATTTCTACAGGATGTTCTTCTTGTATCATATCCAATGCTGGACTATTACTGGGAGAGTAACTTACGGGGGTAGTAGCAGGTGATCTATGATGCCTGAGTGGACTTAAATCTAAAGGTGTTGCTGGTGGCTGTGCCGGCGTACCATGTACAATACTACCCTGTACTGGCGTTGTAGTTAAACCACTAAGACCTATCATTATTAGACATTATTAGAAAATAACAAAAGTAAATTTACATCAAGCTTGTTCTTTTTAAATGTATTACGCAATAATAATTATAAACATATACTCCTCGAAATATTAATATTTGCATATTATATACAGGATAAAAAATTCTAGACTTCTTAAATATTTAGAAAACTAAGTATTTATGAAACAAATATTCCAGATAAAAATTGCAAAATTTTAAGGGAGACATAAAGTGACAATATTATTGTGGAGTTTAAATGCTTTTTATAAAGTTGTAAGGTGAATTTTTTGAATCATATGGTGTTTTTTTATTTTTTTTAAATACAAATTGATTTTCCGATGATTTTGTGTATAAAGATACTGAAGTAGAATCATCGGAAATATTTCATATTTTATTTGTAATGTAGCAGGGTAAAATATAGAATATCTCGGAAAATATTCGCTTTTCCGCAATCTTTAATACTTTAATATTTTTACATACAGAACAATCTGAGAAATCGAGGAATTATGTTAAGAAATATATTTTCCAAGAAAGAAATTGAATGTATAAAGGAAAACCATATTTTTACGAACAAAAAATAATACCTTGCGTAATTGCTGCTACACCTCTTTCATGTACAGGAGATCCAGGAATACTCGCAGGACTATGTGAAGGAGATGCTAATCGTTGTAATTGTTGATATTCTTGTTGAATAGCTTGGATAGCTGGTCCAGGTGTACCCGATCCTTCTGATGCTCGGCGAACAGGTGAGTATCTTTCAGTAGCAACATGACTGCTGGGCTCCTTATATGAATCCCTATTAGTTACTAAAATTTATATAAAAATTAGATATCCACATACACATTGCAACATGATTTAAAAGAGTATACAATATCTATCATAAGAATTGTTTAAAAGATATATTATAGTATATAAATATATAATAAAAGTAAAGTAAAAAATCAGTATTTGTCTTTTATAAAAATTTAGATAATGCATTATTCTTAATCTGTTCATCCTTTTTTACAAATAAGTTTTAGCTAATAACATTTAGTAGGAGCATTAAACAGCCTTAATATTATCTAATGCTTACGTTTATGTTATCACAGTTTCTCCAACCGTTTTTACAAAATGATTAATTAAAAATAATGTTATCTATATCATTTTGCATGGGATAAAATCGTTCCATTTTAAACTAGAAACATTGTGATGTACTTTGTGAGCGATTAATATGAGATGCTTTGTATATGTATGATAAAGATATTTACTTATTTATAAACATTAAAACTTTTCCACTCAACTTACACAAGCTAATAAAATATAAAATTAATAAAATAATTTCATAGAATACACCAAATGTCTGATAATTAACACAATACTGCTTGTGAGTCGATAGGATGTATAAAATTGGAAAGGGATCTCCCTACCATTGGTGATCCTTATAATTATTGAAATAAAAAATAATTATTCAATATTATACTTGATTTGAGTCTTTTATTGTGGATATGTTTAGTTTATAAAAAATAATAATGGCCTAAGTGGGAAAGCTTTTTCTGCTTTTTAATTCTTTCCTCGGAATTTTCCCAAATTTTAATTAAGCTAATAGACGATTAAGAAAGTTGCTAACGTAGAAAATAAATTCCGTTGAAAGCAGTAAGCAATTTATATTTATAATCCGTCCGTGGTTCTGTAGAATAAAAAATTTTTATTCTTAAGTTGTATTTATAATTTTAATAATGAATATGAATGAATAGGGAATTTTTTTATACAAATTTTATTATTTCCTGAGTCTGCTTCTAATAGGAATTTATCCAGAAATTTAGTGTAATTTTCTTATTTTATTGTATAAATTTGTGACTTCATCTTCTTGTGAGGATAGAAATTATATGAAATTGCATTTAAAATTTTTAATTTCTTGAAATAAAGAATAAAAAAAATAAGGTTCAAGCTTAAATCTCAGATCTTCTCAATGTTGCTGATCTGACAGATGCATAAGAAATTTATGAAAATAGCCAAATAGCCAAAAATGCGTTTTTTTTGAGAACTCAAACTTTTATTTTCTTGGAAATGTGGCGTAATTTTTTTTATATTCGTATTCAGCTTCGACTTGTTACAGAATAAGCTTTATAACAAAATTGTGAGAAATCGCTTAAAATATATTTCAGTATATAGTATTATTAACTATTAACTAGAAATTGGGAAACCTACTCTTTTTTACAGATCAATTTTTACAGATAACAAACATTTCACAGTAATAACGGATGTTTTAACGTTTTGAAATTATTTATCGGGTTTCGAGCATTCAAAAAATTAAACTTTATTTAAGATTATTTTTTGGAAAAAATTTTCAAAGTATAGATTCATAATTAGACATACTTATTAGAAAAATGTAAAAAGAATATTAAAAATACAATGATTGTTCAGAAATATTATACTTAAAATTTTAAACGCATTTTTCTCGAAATTATGTATCCAAAATCGGTATGCAAGATTATTTTTTGGAAAAAATTTTCGAGGTATAGATTTATAATTAGACATACTTATTAAAAATATATAAAAGAATATTAAAAATAGAATGATTGTTCAGAAATATTATACTTAAAATTTTAAACGCATTTTTCTCGAAATTATGTTTCCAAAATCGGTATGCAAGATTTTTCAGATTGTTAAATCGACTAGACTTCAAACTTTTCATATATTTTCAATATATATATATACATCAAATATATATATCTCGAACTGCACAAGAAAGAATTAAAATTAATACAATGGTGTTGGTAAAATAAAAGATGCATTTTTTTGTCAAAGAAACAACCTTTCACATAATGAAAAAGTACTAAATTTCAAAATTAAAAAGAAATTAAATGCATGGCGCTTTTTTTAATGATTTTCTTCTGTTTTTTGATAAATACTATGTTTGGATATCTTGATATTTTTCTAAATCTATTTTTGTGTAAAATAAGATTTTGGAAATACATATACAAGTTATTGTTTCTTACATGTTTTTTTATGAGGTCTTTTTAATTAAACATATTTTAGTTAAATATGTTCATAGGTTAAATGTATTCCAATTAATAAACATAAAATAAAAAAATGAGGACAATTAAGGACCAGAGTTACTTTGAGCTACACATAGAATGTTCTGCGTTGATTTTTGCACATTTTCTTTTGTATTACTGTTTATTTTGTCCTGCGTTTCTTTCTACTATATTTTATCTTTGTTTCAACATATTGTGTTTTCTAACTTTTCTTTCTTGAGACTATGGTAAATGTTTTCTTTCCACTTATTCCTCTTTCTCTTTCTTAACTTTTTTGAACATCTGTATTGTTCTGTAGTTTATAACTTCTATAGGTTTGAAATGTTCATTCTCTATTTAGTGTATTCTTATGTTTATAATAGCTGCGGCATTATTACAATTCTATAAGTTTGTAAATGTTTTTAATGCAATAGTAAACGGCATTTTAGTTTGGCAATTTGGAAAACTGCCATAGGTTCCAGAAATATAAAACTACAATGAAGATCAATCTCATGAAGTAGCAACATTCAATTCAGTTCAGTTTGATTAAAGCTATTTTCATTTGTTAATTGTTTTTATGACTTGCTTCAAATTTTAACTTTCATCTGTGGTATTTTACTTGCAATATTATCCTAACTTCTTTTCATATCATTTGTATCAATTATATTTATCATTGTATTATTTTATATTGATCATTGAAAAAGATTTCATTAAAGGACCGAAACGTACGTTTGGTTTTAACAAATATTGTATTATAAATTTTTCTCATATTATCAATCTGTAATTATGTAAATTCTTTATGCACCATTTTAATGCCTGCAATAATGTCTTTAATTGCCCTTTCTTTCTCATTCTATATTTCCTGATTAGAAGTTGAACGAATCTTCTACTAGAAATTTTAGTATTCTAGTTTTAAGATATTTTATTACATACAACTTTTCATGTTTTTACGTATATAACTAATCATAATCATTATTCAAAATAAAAAAACTGACAAATTAACAAAAATACAAAAGATTACCGGTACTAGTATGATATAATGAAGATTTCCTGTGGTGTGGAAGTGGTCCTCTAAGGTGAGTCGGTAACAGCCGTGGCGGTAGATAAGCTCTATTCATCCTAGCTTCTACCTCCATTACCAGTTCTTGGTTTATAACTACATGCATATTACCAACCAACGAAGAACGAAGTGCAGTGGACACAAAAAACATGCAAAACCAAAAAGAAAACTGAATAAAACAGTATATAAATGTTAAAAAAAGAAAATGAGGATTTAGATATAATAAAAAGGGATTATAACATAAATGTAAAAAAGCTTGCAAATTTAATCAAATAAATATTAAATTGAAAAACGCGGTATGATGTCTCGACGTTAAATATATATCATAATATTCGTATTGTGTATTACTATGTTCATATATTATATCAAAGCGAAAATAGCGATAGTTAAATAAAATATGAAAGCTTATAAATATTTATGTAAAATATGAGTGATACATTTTTTTATATTAAAGTGTATTATTATTTGTTTAAAAAATATATAAACAGCAAAACAATAAAATTATAGCAATATGCATTGAATATTAAAGCTTTTAGGTATTCGTTGCAGCTATCTTGATTTATGATGTCAGAAGCGAGAAAATATAGACGAGAAACTTCCTACAAAGTACGTCGAAATAAGAAAATATAAAAAAAATATAAAAAATAACAATCGACTAAGTATATTTACAAAATACTACTTTCCTTTTATTCTAATAATCAATCTGTGTCATGTTAATTTTACGGTAATTTATTGATTGTTAAAGCGAAAGGAAAGTATTCAGAGTATTTCATAAATGTGCTTAATTAATTGCAAGTCTCATTTTTTGAACATATTCCTTTATTTTAATGTACTTTGCAGAAGTTTTAAGCATACCTTTTCTCGCTTCTGATAAATTCATAAATCAAGATGGCCGCGACGTGTATCCACAAGCCTTAAATTAGCCAAAGCATGAAGTTTTTATATCACCGAAAACATTTAGAACAAAATATTAATATTAAAATGTTACACATTTACTGAGTCAAACCAAAATTACAGTTTATATCTTTAATTAAGGTACTTAATTAGCATAAAAATCGTTATATTTGATAATAAAAATTTGGAGTTTTTGCATATTCGACTGATACATACTATACTATGATGATAAAATTATCAATAAATAAAGTATTAAATATATTAAATATATAAAAGTGTAAATATTACATAAGAAGCACTTTACAAACATGTACATATATATATAAATCATGCGACTCTAATCATTAATCGCAGAAAAGAAAAGGACATAATTGGCATAATTCAAACATTGAATACGTTATACCTGGCCGCTGCATAACAGTGCTAAGACCAGTTCTTCTTCTTCTGTCGCTATTTCCACTATTACTGCTGCTATTGTTACTGTTTCCATCTCCACTCGCATTACTGACACCAACGCTTAATGACTGAGCACAACATTGTACTAGTCCTGAACTACCACTCTGTAACTATATATGTACTTTTTTAAACATTTCAAACATTTTTGATATATATATATATAGAGAGTGTTCTAAAAATTATATGTTATTTTCTAATAAATGACTCTAATAAATCACTAATAAATCAACTTGTATTTCCACTAAAGTTTAAAACTAATTTTATACTAAAATAAAGATTATTATTCATTATATATATATATAAAATAGATATATTTAAAAAATTATAATTATATCATTATAATCATATTCGTGATATATTTCATTTTTAAATAATTTCTTCATATTTTCTTATATTTCAATAATTTATAGTTTCGTGCTTTCTATATAGCACTTATATAAAATATTCAGTACTTTTCATATTAATACTCCGTAGCGTTCTTGTATCCGTTATTTTATGTTTATATATATAGGATATCTGATATGATATGTATGTCCACTTGTGTGTAGATAGAATTTATTAAATCAAATAAAAATAACTAACTAAATAACTAAATAAAAATAATTAAATAAATAACTAAATAAAAAGCTCCCTTACTATTTTGCAAACTATATAAATTTTCAAGTTATTAATTAAAGATAATTAGCGAATATATGCTCGTAATACTCTATAGGTAAAATCTTATCCAAGATATCTGAATCTGAATTGACAATTTCTTTGTAACAACATAATATTGAATAATAGAATTATGCATTACAACCCCTATATAAGGAATGTAAAAATAAAAATTATTAGTAGATGAGGATATGATTGATTTTAAATGATTTTCATAACTAAACAGCCTATATTCTCAACAAATATCAACGTAATACTTTTGAAAGGTCTCAATTGACAAAACACAAACATACATTCATATTTTGGAAACTTTAAGGATATTGATCCTTTTAACGAGAAAAGGTAAGTTAATTAAAACGTGTAATAGAATAAGCTTTGCAGGCATGATGACATTAAAAAGGTCTTCGACTTGCTAATTTCTTAGCCACGGAAGATATAAGCATGCTCTTCAGTTTCACATGCCATACTCGCATACTCTGTCTCATTGCCAGCTGATGTTTACCGTTATTTTTATTTTATATTAAGTGTGCAAACTAATCCGATACTTCTATGTTTGGCGCTTTATGTGAACTGAACATTAAACATAAAACATACTTGAAGAGACTGGCACATGTAAATAAAAACTATAAGCAAAGGAGAATAACATATAATATATGTGAAATTACGGTAGCAAAGACTATTATTCACTGTCAATATAATTCAATATAAAATTGCAAAAATTTAAAGTAATATATCTTAGGAACTATGTGTGATTCCCACGTGATTCAAAATATAGATGACTTAGAGAATTCCACTTTTCATAATATATATATATATCTATCATGATAAAAGTACTTTGTAATGTAATTCTTTGTGAATAATCCCCATATCTTTTTCTTTCAACGTATTTTGCAAACATTTTGAGCGTATATTTTTTTGCTCTAGCGTTATAAATTAAGAGATTTACGACAAAAGATCAAGAGTCTTGATATGTCATCTTTATTTGAATAAATAATAGGATTAAATTATCGACATAAGAATATATAGACAAAACTTTTGAGAAAAACAGCTGAGATTGCTAAGATGAAAAGGACTGAAGGCATTTCGGTTAGTTTCGTGACGTTCTTCAAATATATTCAGTTATCTTGTTTAAACATTATGTTGGTTTATATTTATATTATATTGATAAATATAATATTCTTAATAAACTAAAGTCATATTTTTGAAAATATTGTCATGTAGTAAAAAGAACCTGTCACATCTGCCCAATATCGATAATGCGAATAATATATTTTATCTATGTTCTACAAGACAAAATAAATATTTTTTATCATATTCACAGCAGTTTTGTATATTATTTATATCTGAAATATCATAAAACATGCAGTAGAATACAGTAATATATACAATTATATCCTGATGTTTATACCAATATTACTTTTTCCTAAATATATGTTACACGTTTACAAGGTAACTTAATATCCACGGAGTGGACTGTACTAAAAGCAGTTTTGAAAATAGTGCTCCATAAAATAGTGCTTAAATAATATTTAAATAAAAACAATTTAATGAATCGATAATGCAAAAAACTATATGTCTAACATAATTATAATATTTTCGAAATAGATATCGTACTGAATTTACACAAAACCTAAAACACTAATTCATAAATTTTTAATTATTTTCATTCAATAATTATTCACCTAATAACATTAATTGAATTTATTTATTTAATAACTGTTATTTAGCAATTATATAGAAGAAAAATTTTGCTTCTTTTGATACAGAGAGTTATATAGTACACTCCGTGTATATAAAATCTAGAACACCCTGTATATTCTGATATTAGTAGATAATAGAGATGTGCGAATCAAGAATTTTTATGTCGAATCGAATCTAATTTTTTAAATTCGAATTCGAATCGAATCTATAAAATTTCGTTCGAATTCGAATCGAATCGAATGAAATCGCATCGAATCATTAAAAAATTTAACATGACTATTAAACATACAAATAATGATGGAAGATTTTAATAAAAGGGAATATTGATATTGTACTAACATCTTTAAGTAAAACATATATTTAAATATTTAAAGTAATTTATAATTAAGTTATTAATTAAAAGTTATTAAGTTAAGCTAATTACAAGTTAAGAGTTCAAACATACAAGCCCAGATGGCCCGTTTTGTAGCTGATGCGCGCAAACCCTAATATATTTTTGATTCGTATTCGTATCTTCGCGATTCGAAATTTTCGAATTATTCGGATTCGAACCGAATCGAATTACATTAGATTTGATTTGATTCGATTTGAATTCGAATAGTTCGCACATCTTTAGTAGATAGAATTTCTATAATATACTTACAGATTGCAATTGTTCCCTGCTGCCAGGTTGACTCCAGCCGCTATCTTCATCGTTATTGGTATTATTACTATGTTGTTGATGAAATATGTGAAGGTTTGCCCCACCATCTGAAGCTCTTCTACCAAAACCTCCAGCTGTAAATATAGATGTAATAATGTAAAAAAATAATATGTACCAAAATACAATAAATTTTTTAATAACTTAATGTAGCGAATAAACAACATGTCAATATTTGCAAATTCGTGGTATTACATTTATATCAATTTTATAGAGAAAATTATAATTAATAATATAAAAAAATATTTTACATTAATTCAAGATTAAGATATAGATCAATTAACATTCAATTTATAATATAAACAAATTAATTTTGGATAGTTATAATGTTACAAGATCTAGACGCATAATTGTTTTTATTAATGAAATAACAAAACTAAGTTAAATTTCATTTTATATTTCTATCATCTTTGCTAACAAAATAATTATTTTTTATTAATAAGAATTATTTGTTAACAAAAATTTATTAGTTATTAAAAAAATTTAATTATTATAACTTTTTATATAAAAAGTAACTTACTGACACCCATTACAGGAGGTGGTTTCAATAAATGTTGATCTTTTATTTGGAAATTTTGAGGTGGTTGATGTTGAACTAATGGAAGATTCAATGGTAAATTCGTATGTGGTAAAACTTGCGGGTCCATGTTGCAATGAGGAATAGGAAGAGGCCGTAAAGTTTGATATCCTGACATGTGATTATAAGGATATGATGTAGGAGGCTGATGCGCTGCATCACCAGGTCCAACTGTGTGTCTTCTTGTTGTATGATACGGTGTTCCAGATGGCAAGTAAAGACTACTTCTTTCTTCCGTTTCTGCTTCAGTTTCGCCAAACTATACATACGTACATATATATATATATATATATTATACACACACACGCACACACATACACACATATATATACATACATATACACATGCGCATGTTTTATTTTAATTTTTCCATGTACGTATTTCCGAATCTAGTAGTTGTTAAAAATATGTTGAAGTTGAAAGTTATTTTGTTTCAAAGAAGTAACTTTAAAATGTCCGTTAATACAAAATTTTATTAGACGATTTCCAATTTCAAAAACACTATAATTTCTCGAACAAAACTATGCACTCTTGTTATATAAATCGATTCAATTGGTTATTTTGCATATAAAAATATTGAGGTACGATTATTGAAAAAATAAATATCTTTTAAGATATTCCAAATTATATAAATATTCTAAATTAAATAAATATCTTTTAAGATATTCCAAATTATATTGATAACTTTTGGTATAAAATATGAAAAGTTGCATTATCTAATAATCATCATAAAGTGAGATCATACAGGATGAAGATTTTATAAGAATATGAATATTCTTATAAAATCTTATCATATTTTATATTCAAAAGTATCAAGATAAAATATAAAATATTTCAGAAAATAATTTTTGGATGGTTTTATTCTAATATTTTTACATGCAGAATGATAAATAAAATCTATTCTAGAAAATAGAATATTCTAGAATGATAAATAAAATCTAATCTAGAAAAGCGCTTTAAAAAATTTTTTGTAACCTTAAAATATCAGACGCAACTTTATTTAAAAATAAATTTATGTTATAACTCTAAGATAATTTTTTTTTAAACAGAATAACTTTCACACCAAACAGTTTTTTTCAAGAACCAATAGTTTGAAAATCTAAAGTTATATTATTTTTCAATATATAAAAGATATAAAGTTCTACAAATGTAATCCATTATCAAATTTATATTCATTCTACTTCATAGGTTATTCGATGTACATTATGAAATAATGTAAAATTTAAATATTACAACAAATTTTATAACTAAAAAAAGTCGATTTATTTTTACTTGAAAAATATAAAACTTAGAAATTATATATAAAACTCATAGAAGTAAACAAAACTTGGTTATATTATGGTTATATTAAAACTTGATATTATATGACTGCTGTTAAATATTATTTAATATTTTCTTCCAAATATCTTTCTATAACTTTGATATTAAGCAACGATGTGAATTATTTGAATCATGTAAAACTGGTTGAAAAAATCAAATAGTTTTAGTCTATTTTATAGAATTTGTTTCTATATTTTGTAACTTTATTAGTATTTTCTAAAATTCTTCTAATTTTATGGGAGATTTTATCTATTATAATAATAAAAATACTACAATAGAAAAATATTAAAATCAGTGAACGAATCATAATGGGTTTAATTATGATATTCTTAGCCATAAAGGATTTTAAGCAGATAATTATATAAGATTTTACTAATTATATAATAATTTTGGAATTTAATGTCACGGAAAAGATAGCACAAGATAGGATTCTCTAATAATTTCAATGATTTATAAGTTTACAATGTTTAAATTACATAAACTGTGTAATAAACTGAAAAAAATGTACTTTATAATTATAACCATGATTGTTTGTTATGTCTCCTGTATATTTTCAAAACCAAACATGTTAATATATCAAAATATAGAAACAAATTCTATAAAATAGACTAAAACTATTTGATTTTTTCAACCAGTTTTACATGATTCAAATAATTCACATCGTTGCTTAATATCAAAGTTATAGAAAGATATTTGGAAGAAAATATTAAATAATATTTAACAGCAGTCATATAATATCAAGTTTTAATATAACCATAATATAACCAAGTTTTGTTTACTTCTATGAGTTTTATATATAATTTCTAAGTTTTATACTTTTCAAGTAAAAATAAATCGACTTTTTTTAGTTATAAAATTTGTTGTAATATTTAAATAGATACGTCTGTATATAATATAATCCTCGAATAATTTTAATACACTACTATACAATTTTATGCATAAATGTTATGCATAAAAAGAGAATAAACAAGATAACACGTATATGACAAAATATCTTGTTTAATATTATTTTGTTATATGCACTGAATAATAATAAATTATGAATTATCACATCCAAAAATTTTTGTAATCATCACTTTGCTTTCATTTCTTTATTTTAATCTAGGCATGCAAGAAGCATGAGTCAAAAGTACTTTTCTGTTTCTTCTCAAAAAGTAAAATAATTACCTTCTCCAATTGATGAGCACCATCTGGTAAATAATCACCTGGTATACTTTGAATACTAGGCAAATTAGGCATTGTTGGTTCCAATCGGTCAACTAGTAAGTTGTATATAGCTGACACATGATCAAAAGCATTTCCATTGATGGCTTGTAATAATGTATCTGCACTAAGTCCAGGTAATCTTAACATATTTTCTATTACTAATTGATTTAATTGTGGTGGTACGCTCACATCAAGATTGCATCTGAAAAGATACATTTTTTTATGATATAAAGCACAATAAGAGCAATTTGTGCTTAAATGCGTGCACGTGCATGTATATATGTACACGCATAATACACACCCTCCAGGTTCTAACTCCACTACTCCATCTTCACTCATCCATGTATGATCTAAGATTTGTGAAATACTTAAACGTCGCTCTGGTTCTACCACCAACATATGCCTAATTAACTTTTCACAATCTAAGGAAGACAGAAAAAATAAAAATTATTTATATTATATAGACTTTTATATGTATGTGTGTGAACACAAATATATATGGGAAGTGCCTGTGTGCTTGTATATATATATATATATATATATTTTTATGGTCCAGCATCTACATGTTACTTGTTATTGTTAAGAGGGTCATCAACGGACTTGAGACATTACAAATCAGACCTTAGCTACAAAGCTTGTCCTACCACTACTCAGCACTCATATGTTGATATTATTTAATTAATTTCTTAACTATCGTGAAATTTATAAAATGCTATAGAACTTTTTTGTCCATTTTGATACGATTTACCTGCCCACGAGCATTGTGTCAATCAGACATCCTATGCATATGTGTGTACATAACATACAACAGATGTAGGTATGTACATATGGATAGATAGAATATTTGATAATTAATGACACAACGTTTGTATATAAATAGTTCACATTGGATTAAACAGTAAAATTATCTGCTACTTTATAGATTTCGCAATAATTATTGAGGAATTAATTAATGAATTTGAAATAAAATTGGCAAATAAATCCATGGAAAGCAATGAAATAAGCTCTAGATAAATCTCTTCTAGTATGGCTCATATTTGACAATCTTCTGTATTTTTCCATTGCCCAGCTCACTGTTTACTACTGACAGATTAACAAATTCGAGCTATCTTCTATGAGCATATAGCATTGTGCATGTGTGCGCACATGCATATATTATATATAATGCACATACATACCTGCAGACATAAAATATGGTATTCTGAATTTTCCTGAGATAACTACAGATCGTAATAACTGCATTGTAGCTCCATCAAATGGTAGGGCACCACAAACCAATACATATAAGACAACACCAAGACTCTAAAATATTACAAAATATTATGTGTATATATTATATATTTTTAAATAAAATAAAATTTGAAATACACTAGACATCTTCTAAAATAAAAATACATGTTTTTTTTGTAAGAAAGTAATAACACATACCCATACATCAGCTCTTGGACCATCATAATGCTTTCCCTCAAAAATCTCAGGTGCAGCATATGGTGGTGAGCCACACCATGTACTGAGTGGAACACCAGGTGTATATTCATTACTAAATCCAAAGTCAGCAAGTTTTATATTATTGTCTGCATCAAGTAATAAGTTTTCAGCCTAAGAATATTAGAAAAAAGGAAAATAATTATATGTATATATATATATATTATGGAATATAACATTTGTTAATATAATTAATATAATTAAGATTAAGATATTAAATCTTAATATAACACAATGTGATTAAACCTTAAGATCTCGATGAACCACTCTCTGTTGATGTAGATAACGAACTGCAAGCACAATTTGACGAAAAATTCTACGTGCTTCTGGTTCTGGCATTCTACCATTTCGAACAAGATGATCGAATATTTCACCTCCAGGTGCATATTCTGTTACTAGATATATCATTTTTTCTGTTTCCATCACTTGATACAGTCGTATGATATGTGGATGTCGTAATCTTTTCATTATATGTACTTCACGAAAAATTTTTGCTAAGTTTTCTTCGTTTAATTTAGTTTTATCTATTATTTTTATAGCAACCTATAAATTATATAAAAATATTAATAACTACTCAAATATTTTAAAAATAAATATTTCTTAAAAATTTAAATACTTAAAAGTTTTTCACCTATAAACTATCATATAACATGTATGTGTTTGTCTATGTGATATACACATATCAAAGTTAACACAGAAGTAAATCTACTATTTAGTATTTTATTCAAACTATAAGCTTTTGTTAAATAGATATTATATTATGAAATCACTAGTTCTAATTAAAAATAAAATGACTTTGATATAATATGCAAAATATTCAATGGTAGAATATATATTTTAGAATTAATACTCAAAACTAGTTGTAACTTGCAATATTATGTTAGACAAAACAGTTGACTAAAATATATCTAAGATTATGAAGAATAGCAAGTTTTATATTTATATATTCATGAAAAATTTATATATCCATGTATATTATTATAAATATTTAAAATCTTTTGATTAACTGTTATTAATTATATAATTATTCTATTACACACATATAAAGACATACATATACACATAGATTATGCGTACTATATCATATTATGTCAGTCATATATACAATATAAACATATATATATATATATGTATATATATGTATATATGTATATACTTACATATGTATATATATACTTGCAAAGTCAACAATATTAGTATGTTAAATTACAGAAATAAATTATAATATTACATCAAATTATCTAATATTTTTCTATTATAAGATGTTTGAAAATATATATTTAATCATACACACACTCACACACACCACACCACACCACACACACACACACACACACACACACACACACACACACACACACACACACACACACACACACACACACATATTTGTATTTATATATATTCAATTATCTATATTATTGTTCATCAGTCTGTTCCCTAATATAACATATTTTAATGAAATACAGTAAAATTTAGATTAAGAATTAAAAATTTAAGTATATTATGTTATAAAAACCAATATATAAAATCAATAGAAAACATATTTCTGACACTATGTACAATGATAAACATGAAGTATAAAAAGATTTATACCATTTAATATTTCATTGCAATTGGTGATATTATTGTTCTTTGTTTTATTTAGAATATTTAATCCACAATTATTACTGAGAAAATTTGAGAAATTTATAATATGCATATTCTACATGTAACAGTAGTTGTTTTTAGTACTAATAGATTAACATATATTTTTTAGATTGCTAATTATTTCAGTATAGTCATAAAATATAATCGTATTAATGCATATTAAAAAAAATAATGTTGAAAAAAGTATTCTTATAACTATCTAAAAGATATTAACGACAAAATGACGGATTTCGTGTTTGCAACTGAAAGACCTTTACGGCGTTTCTTACCTTAGATTTTGTTACAACATGGGTGGCCATTTTAACTACGGCGAAATTTCCTTTGCCGATGGTTTTTTCCAACTCATAATAACCGACACGTATGAGTTTGTTGACAGAAAATTCCTGTGAAACTTCATTGTGCGACGTCGGCGCGGATGCCATTTTTTAATCACTTGTCTCACTCGTGCTCAACTCGTTGCCAATCGCAATACTGACTAGTATAACGTTATCACCGATAGAGGAGCTACAATCGCTTTCAAAAACTGCCATCTACTGGTGAAGCTCAATAACATTAAGGCCATATTCCACTACAGGTTGTGGGCGATTGAAGTAATTAATTAGCCGATCATACTACATGTTAAACAGTCAACTTATACGTGATCTTTTCTCATAACTTTATTAAATGATTTTACAAAAGACGAGTTAAAAATAGATTTAGTCTAAATTATAATTTGCAACCTGACCGACGAACTGCTTTGTTCTGATTGGTAGATTTCCAACATCCAACTGAAAAGCTTAAGCCAGCAGCACACGGTGCTTGTTTTCGTGCTGGATTGCTTGCTGGATGAAAATACTGCGTTCTGATTGGTGCATTTCCATCCATCTTCGGAAATGTACCAATCACAACGCAATATTTTCATCCAGCAAGCAATCCAGCACGAAAACAAGCACCGTGTGCCGCTGGCTTAAACAACTAGTAGTTGCCATTCTTTGCAACTCGCAACTGAGTATTTGCAACCTATTCTGGACCGGGCTTAACACTTACTATACCTATTGTAGACCGGACTTAAACAAACCCTGTTCATAGATGTCTGATTCGACAGACGCAAACATTTTTTAAATTCCCTAGTTTACTATGCTGTTGTCAAATATGGGCGAACTCTTATTGATTTAAGGTGAAATATGCGTATTGTAGGTGGCTGTTTGTCGGTGATCTTGTTCAACAATATTATCAAAGTGCTTGCTAAATGAATTAATTTGGTTTGTGATCCAGTGTGAGTGAATAATATATTTTTAAATGAGGAAATTAGATTATCAGGAAACATGGAAGGCCGAAGGATTAGAAGCTCAACTAGAAGCTGCCCGTGATGATCTCCGTGGTCTTGATCGGAGCATTCGTAAAATCTTAGGCCGAGATCTTCCTGATGGCGAAAATGGCCCATTACAACCACCTAGGTTAGATCTATTTTGACAGTGTTCTATTTATTTTATAAATGTGTATAAAAATAAAATTATTAGAAAAATTTAAAATATTGTATAATTATAATTGAAAATATTGCAAGTTTGTATTATATCTTGTATTATATATAATATCTTCTATTATAACCGAATGTTTTTATACCATATACATTATATGTATATATATACACGTGATATAAAATGTGTGTGTGTGTGTGTGTGTGTTGTGTGTTGGTGTTGTATGTGAATGTATACACATATATTGATTGCATGCATTTATTTATTTTGAATTTTATTTGTTTAATTTATTTATATTTGTTTTGAATTTTATTTGTATTAGTTGTATTACTTATGTATGTATTGTGTAACATGTAGCTTTGTAACAACTTATTTAGTATGATTAATTACTTTTAGAATATCTCAAAAACGACCACTACAAGAGGATCGTCGACGAATGGTGACAGAGGTTATGAATAATGAATTATCTGGTGGTAAACGACGTTGGCAAAGTTCCAATACTGAACCAAAAACAGTATTTAGCCGACTAAGTGCACGAGTTCCATCTAATGCAGATGACAGTGCTGATGAAGATGACAGTGTCATCAAGGTAAATTATTTATAAAAAAAATAGATAAGAAATAAATTCTGTTAATTAAAAATGATAAATCTAAAGTTTCTTAAATACAATTAAATAACAAAACTTCTTTTTTATAGATAGTATTAAAGTAGTCTTACTGTAAGAAAATTTTTAATATAAAGTTTATACAGTATAAAGTAATAGTTATTATGGGTTATTGAAATTTAGAATAATTTTTTATCTAGCTAAAATTGTCAATCATAATTTTGATTTATCTGAACTTTGTCAGTTACAATATGAGGAATTATTAACATTAATATAAGTAGTAAATATCATTGTTTAAAAAGACATAATAAATTTTAAATAATTATGAGTTCTAAAAAAAATATTAAAAAATATTTATATTTAAGCCTAGTTTATAAGTCTATAGATTATTATATATTTCTAGATTATTAGATAAAAGATCTAGATAAAAAATCATGATAAAAATTTAGATAAAAAATCATGATAAAAATCTAGATAAAAAATCATGATTTATTTTATTCTAAATTCATAGAAAAAATTACATGCTATATATATAAATAAAATTTTTAACAGGTTTTAATTATAATTATTTTTATTAAGTAAAATATACACATGTTCACATATGCACAAACATACATACACACACGTGCACACGTGCATATGTATATACAGAGTTTAATGTATTTAAGAAATTTATAATTGAAAGAAATTGTAATAGCTTATTACATATTTGGATAAGAAACTTTGTATCACTTATAAAGTTTGATATATATTTATACACATTATTCTGCCATTTATATAATTAAACATAATATGTTAATTTTCATCAGCCTGCTGTGTCATCTAGAGTAATAGCTACTCCTCGAGAAATTCCTTCACGTCAAGAAGTTATCAGACGAGAAAGAACAGATGAACGTAGTAGACAAAGAAATAAACGCATGTTTGGTGCACTTTTGGGTACTTTACAAAAGTTTAGACAAGAAGAAACTAAACTTAAAGCAAAGGTAAGACCTATTCAAATAAATTTGACTTGTCAAATTTTACTATATTTCTAATTTATAGGAAGATAAAAAAGCTGAAGTAGAAGCTAGAGTAGAAGAAGCTAAGAGAAGAGAGAAAGAAGAATTACGAAGGGAAAGACAACAATTGTTTTTGTCACGGAAACGACAGTTGGCTGAAGTACGAGCGTTAGAGATAAAACTTGCGCGAAGTCGGCAGTTTCAAGATTGGCGCAATGCACAATTATTTCTTGCCTCGTTTATAAAAACACGCGCACAACCTTCCATTTACTATGTACCAAAACGCAAGCATCCACAGACAGAGTTATTATTAGCACAATCCACAAAAGAACTCTACGGTTAGTATTTCCATATTTATTATTCTGAAATTATTGTTATTTGTTTACATGTTCTTGCACTCATTAGCTTTTTATCTTTCAGAGGAAATTGAAAAAAGAGAAAAGATATTGATTGAACAATTAAATTTAATTGAGGCCCAAATAGGATTAGGCAAACATTCACAGAATTTTGATGGATCTGCATCTTTAAATACTGTAGTACCTTCACGCTCTTTGGAAGATGGTGAAGAAAATCGAGATCCTAATCCAGAACATAGCATTGAAGCTACGACCGATAATAATGCTGCTGTTTCAACAATACAATCTATAATAAGTGAAACTTTTGATGACGATCAGGATATGGAGAAAAAAGATGAAGTACAACTCGACCAGGTCCAACAAGATAAAAAAAATGGCTAATATCCATTATAATAAAAAGAGTTGTACATACATTGTGCATTGAATGGTCCAAAACAAAATAATTTTCATAGTAGGTCCTTTGACAATTGTTTTAATTAATAATTAAAGGTAGCATTAAAAACACATTTTAAACTGTAATCTTACCATGTAAACTTGTAGTATAATCTTACAAAAAAAGGGGTCCCATTTCTCTATAAAATATCAAGATATTCCTGAACCTTTTACATATTAAGTGAGAAATAAGATTTGTATATATTTCTCTATTATTTTCATATCTTGGTAGAAATGTAACAGTAGTTATTATTTAAACTGAGAATAATGATATTTTATTATTATTATAATTGCTACTGTTACTGTTATTATTAACTTATCAGTTGATATTAATTTGAACAACTTTAACGATAAGAATTCAAGTTCGCAAGTTTGCTCACATTCTCATGTGTTCAAAAACATTTCTTATATATATATATAGAATTCAAAATTACAATAAATGAATTTAGGTATCTTGATGATAACTGAATATCTAATTACACCTTAAATTATTAATGTAGATTAGTCAAAATTTATATATACATCCTTTGTAAGTAACTGACACAATGTATTAGCCAGGCATTCAGTTTCTATTGATTATATTGATTTATCTTAATATCTATTATTCCAATCTTATTTTTCTTTTTATTGATCTCCAGTACTTATCATGCTCATGATATGTAACAATTTTTGCATAGATATATATACACATGTATAAATAAACGAGATATTAAAAAAAAATAGACTTGCAAGTCTTATATTATTATCTCATTGCCAGAAAGTCAGAGAAGCCTTTTATCGCAAAATATAAAATAAGTCTTCTATAATATAATAAATCGTTAGTCTTAAGCAAATTGACCAATCACAATCGATTATTCCAAAAAATAATCAATCGTGACTGGTCAATTTGCTTGTGACTCAAAACTAACGATTTGTTATAGAAGGCCCAAAAGGCTCGACTATAAATCGATATTGACAATCAACTTGTGACAACTTTTATGATCTTGGCCAATAGAACAATAGTTCTGGGTTACAATTGGAGAGGAAGAACTCTTTTTTTTATGATCAACTAGATTAGCAATCCAACGCGCATGCATCCGGCTTCGACAGAAATGACTTAAGCCAGCGGCATACGGTGCTTGTTTTCGTGCTGGATTGCTTGCTGGATGAAAATACTGCGTTCTGATTGGTATATTTTCGAAGATGGATGGAAATGCACCAATCAGAATGCAATATTTTCATCCAGCAAGCAATCCAGCACGAAAACAAGCACCGTGTGCCGCTGGCTTTAGGCCTGGTCTACAATACGTGTAAGTTGTAAGCCGTAAGAATTGACGAATCACAGTCGATTATTACAAAAATAATCGGCTATAATTGGTCAGTTCTTACGGCTTATAGCTTAGAACACCTATTATAGACCAGGCCTTATTGTAGATCAGACTGAATGCATACATAAAAATTACTATACCTTGTGGATGGAATAAAGAAATGGCATATGGGAATATCCACTTCCCCCAGATCCAGCTATAGAAAGAAAGAAAGAAAAAGTACCTATTGTGGATTGGGGTTTAATAGAGTTTAGTTGTTGGTATGGATGTGGTGCTCACGTGTATAAGCTTTACGCACACAAAGTGTTATCTCGCTGACATAAATGATATATATCTATCGTAAATATTGTTATACAGGTGTGATATATTGATATAGAAAAAGTTTACAATTACATCAAAATGCAATTCGTAAAATACTACAGTCTTGAGGCCTGACACGTGTCCTTTGCTCGCCCATAATGTAACAATATTGAAAATTAACAGTTTCTTCCCATATTAAGCAAATAATGGAAGAGAGAGCAATTTTATGGATGCTCTCCCTTGTTATGTTCGTTGGTTCTTGCTTGGCTGGATCATTGCCTCTAGTTATCACTTTGTCAGAAGTAAGATTATTTTTGCAAAAAATAAATTATATTTTACACGAAGTATTCTAAACATGTTAATATATTACTTAATTAGTGCTACTGTACAATATTTTCTTTAGGATAAATTACAATTAGTATCAGTATTAGGAGCAGGACTTCTTGTTGGTACTGCATTAGCTGTGATCATACCAGAGGGTATAAGAGCATTATTTAGTAGTGGAATTACCAGTGAAAGAGAGTTACATAGTATGTAATTTGTATGTTTGTTTATTAGAGTATTTATGATATATATATTTTTAAAACTATCTTTAAAACTATTTTTAAGAACAGTATTTCTAAAAAATTTTTTTACAGGTGATCTACATTCTTTAATTGGAATTAGCCTAGTATTAGGTTTTATATTTATGCTTTTGATTGATCAATGTTCAGCGAGAAGAAGTGGTGGAAGACAAAAAAGTGTTACAGCAACTTTAGGTCTTGTAGTACATGCAGCAGTTGATGGAGTTGCATTGGGAGCAGCAGCTACTACATCTCAAGCTGATGTTGAAATGATAGTTTTTCTGGCAATAATGTTGCATAAAGTAAATGTTTCAAACTTAACTTTTAAAAAATTTAATAAGAAAAAATTGCAATATTCCAATCAGATATATATTTTTTAATAGTGTCATTAAATATGTTGCTTTTTTGTAGGCTCCAGCTGCATTTGGACTTGTGTCATTTCTTCTTCATGAGGGTGTAGATAGGAAGAAGATATATAGACATTTATTAATTTTCTCTTTCGCAGCTCCATTTCTCGCTCTTGTAACATATTTTGGAATTGGAAAAGTAAGTATTCAAGATTTTTCAAATTATGTCTGGTATGTAATAGAAATTCATCATCAATTAATAATTAAATTTTGTGTTTACAGGAAGGAAAAGAAACACTGAGTAATGTCAATGCAACTGGCTTAGCTATGTTGTTTAGCGCTGGAACATTCCTTTATGTAGCTACTGTCCATGTTTTGCCAGAATTAATGACAAGAAATAATAGTTACTCGCATTTGCCAAGCATTGAGGGTACAAAGCTATCTACGACTGGTCTTAAAGTTCAAGAAATATTATTTTTAGTAATAGGGTCATTTTTACCTGCTTTGATTACAACTGGACATCATCATTGACTAAAATAAATATCTTGTAAAAAGTGCTTTTACTACATCTGTAATATGTATGAAAGTTATTACTAACTAAAAAAAAATTCATTTTTAATATATACTCTATATACATTAACAATTATTTATGTAATTCTAAAGAAAATATTTTAAAAGATTAATATATAAAATATTTTCTGCATTTTATGTAACAAATTTCATTTTTATAATCATGCTCATAATCTTTACGTTAGTAAAGAATAATATCAATTTTGTTTAATAAAAATCTGGTATTTTTTCATTACAGTTATAATTTTTCATTAATTATCCAGAATATCCTCTTTTGTAAAGTTATTTTCTCGTTACGGTTATCTTAATGATATTAAAATGTTCGAACATGTATCTAAAATTCTTGCAGAATACAAAACAAAACAATATGTCCATAAAATAACATTTGATCAATTGAGTATACTTACACAATATTCCAAAAATTTTCTACTTTAACAATCAATAATTAAGCGAAAAGTTAATGTAATAAAATCATGAGAAAAGATAGACATTAAAAAAGTTGTTTATCACATTAACGATTATTCATTGATCGTTGATTGTATTGATTTATTGATTGAGAACAAAAAAAATTTAGAATATTTCACAGATATGCTCAATCAAACACAAATGTCATTTTTGGGATACTTTTTATTACAATGTATTATGTAACATTTTTGGGCAACATGTTTAATCGCTTCTATCAAAGACAATTATAAAAATAAGACAGGGAATTATAAATATAACTATTATTTAAGGTTTTTGATAATATTAAGGAAAAGGAATATGTACAGAAATTATAAAAATATTTTTATTTTACATTACAAACTTTTTGTTCGATAATGTTATCAGATGAATTTGTTGCATATAAATAAAATTGAGTATTTGGTATACGAATACTTTATCAAATTTGTACAGAGGTAGGAAAGAATATATGGTAAATAAATCATTATATATTTCTTATGTTATGATACACAGACTAATATAATACCTTTAACATGTCATGTCATTAGATTATTGATTTTTTAATCACATATATTACCAACGTATTATTTATTGATTATTCAAATAAGAGCGAGAATGTGTTGAAATATTACATTACAACGATAAGTTTACATTAAAGGGAAGTTAAAAAAAATTTCTATAGTTGAAAAACACTAGTAACATAATTATATTAAATATTAAAGCTATTATGTCGATCTGTGTAACAATTGTATGTAACATATTATCCTCTACTCAACAACAGGAGCACTTAGTTGAAGAAGGAAAAAACAAATTATTAAATATATATATAATACATTTACTCGCGTTTCCCTCCTCACACACACGCATATTAAATGAACCTTACAATATTGTTGCAGCTAATAAAACATTATCTATATCGTTGTACATTATATGCGAATTTTTTATGACTATATATATTTTATCATATTTACAGCAATCAACAACTTATAAAATAATTGTTCTTATTATACCTTTCCTAGCATTATACTTTCTTGTATAAGACTAAATATATTTACTTTTTATAAGGGATGTTAAATATAAATTTTCTATTGAACAGAGAATTCATATAAGAGAACTCCAAAACTTATTTTCTATTTAACATATTGCGGGTACATATGCGCACGTGCGCATGTATGTATATGTGTGGTGTACATGATTATATTAGAATTATATTCTGAAATTTGTTTAAGTAGCATACAGATCCATATGAAATATAAAGTTCTATTGTATGCATTATATTATGCATATTTTTCTAAAATACAAGTTTAAAAAAGATATTTTTCTATTCTATAACTTTTAACATTATTTTGACTCATATTATTTTTCTGTACTATAGTTCTATAAGATTAACTTCCCTTGTTATTGTATTTAATATAGGAGATGCCACAACAGATGTTGTAAATGAACGTACATGAGATCTAAAACTAGAAGCAGGTTCCCAAGCTTCATCTCGTACAACGCCTTGATTTCTAGGATACATAAGTAATGGATCTTTGCCAGTTTTTTTGCATAATCTTTCTTGAAGTGTAATTAATTGAGATCTCCAATATCCATAACTTGCTTGTTTAAGTGCATTAATCCACTGTTCTACATGAGACTCTGACCGTCCACTTAGTACATGCCGTTTCTCATGATCATCATGGAACGAGATACTAAATGCAAATGCTCCTTCAGATGATGTATCTAAGTTAATGCTATAATTCTCCAAAATAATGACACCAGCAGGTTGTCTTCTATCAATATGTCCTAATTCATTGATATTGAAATAAAATAATAAATTGTATCTCAACTTAAACCATTTTTCTTTGAATACTGAAAATAAAATACAAGTTTTAATGTTATTATATGCACATATGTATGTGTGTGTGCGTGGCTTTATAATGATACGTCATAGAAACAAAATACACACACACATAATTATCCATTTCATCATTTAAAGTTTGATTTACAGAAGATCCTATTTTTTCAATTATTTATTTTTAATATTATAGAAAGTCATTTTCCAATCATTTGGTTTTTAAAAATTATTAATATTTCAAGGCTTCTGTTGAGGAAAAATTAACTCCAAATTTCTCAAAAAATTTTTTTGCAAAATTAAAGTTGCATGACTGATAATTATGTTTATATAAATATATATATATATATATATATATACATACATAATATATACAGGGTGTTAGAAAAGTCTGGAAACGGTCAGATATCTCGAAATGTTTCTGAGAAAAATGTTTTAAACCAAAGTTGTAGGGCTTTAAAAGCTCTATTGAATGATCATATCCGTTTGACCTTGAGTGGAGGGGTCAAGGCGAGGTCAAAGCCAACATGATCTTTTTAAATGGAACACTCCATTTTTTATCACACAGTGTGAAAGATGACAGCGAAACGTTTCCGAAACACTACTTGATGACCTATTTTTGTTGAGAATTGTCTGAGTTATGAGCTTTAGAATTTACCAGCACTGGCGGCTGGTGCCGCCAGCATTAGTATTATCCAGGATGTACCGCGTGGAGGTTGCATGGTCGGACTTTACACCCCTGTATGTGCGCGCGTGTGTGTGTGCGTGTGCGTGCGTGCGCGCGTGCGTGCGTGTGTGTGCGTGTGTGTGTGTCAGCAGAGATAAGGTTCGTCACTCCCGCAGTATTTAACTCTTTAACTGCTATCGAGATATTTTAACTGCGAGATACTTTAACTGCGGTCGAGTGTGGAAAAAAATGGCGGCTTTGCTACGATCGAGTTTACTCGATTTGGACTTTCAATGTGTAATACCTATTTAATTTAGTTTGTAAAAAGCATTTGAATTGAGCGGGAATATAATGCCATCTCTCACCATTATAAAATATTTTATAATTGCAAAAATAACTCAGCAAAAGGGTCATACTGGTCATTTAATATCTCAGCAGTTAAAGGGTTAAAACCCTCTCTGCTGTGTGTGTGTGTGCGTGTGTGCGTGCGTGTGCGTGCGCGCGCGCGTGCGTGTATATGTAAACGGGTTTTTACTGAATTAAATGTTCAAATTGTCTTCCGTCTGCTGCTTGACAATGACCTAATCGTAGATGAAATTCATTTAAAACGTTTCGTCTCATTTCTGGTGAGATAAAATTTACTCAGTGTAGTATGCGTTTCCTAAGGTCTGCCAAGTTAGCAGGTTTTGTTGCGTACACATTGTTTTTAACATACCCATAAAAATTAGTCCAATGGAAAAAGATCTGGTGATCCAGAGGGCCACTCTATTTCTCCACGTCTTCGTATCCATCGGGATTTGGGAAAGTATCAGTTAAAAATTGACGCACTACTACTGCATAGTCCTTATCTTTGCTGACACACACACACACACACACATACACACGCGCGCGCGCGCACACATACAGGGGTGTAAAGTCCGACCACGCAACCTTCACGCGGTATATCCTGGATAATACTAATGCTGGCGGCACCGTAAATTCTAAAGCTCATAACAAGCTCAGACAATTCTCAACAAAAATAGGTCATCAAGTAGTGTTTTGGAAACGTCTCGCTGTCATCTTTCACACTGTGTGATAAAAAATGGGGTGTTCTATTTAAAAAGATCATGTTAGCCTTGACCTCACCTTGACCCCTTCACTCAAGGATATGATCATTCAATAGAACTTTTAAAACCCTACAACGTTGGTTGGAAATATTTTTTTCAGAAACGTTTCATTTTCGAGATATTTGACCGCTTCCAGATTTTTCTAACACCCTGTATATATACACTGCTCAAAAGAATTATAGCATAGATAATTTATTGCCGAAAATTGGCCAACTTTGACTGGCGATTACTTCGTGAAAAATTATTGTAAACTAATAATTTTTGTTTCAAAATGAAGCTTGAAGTCTCTACTTTAAGAATGTATCTCCATTTTTTGCATGCGATGCACCCCTACCCCTGTAACCCCTGACATCTGAGGGCATGTTTGGTATATTGAAAATTGCAAAGTTTGACGGAATGCATGGACGTGGACAATTTTTTCTCGGGGATTTGCATCGTCATGAAGTTCAAATCTTCCCCTTCAATTAAAAAAAAAAAATAGAGTCGCTACAATTTTTTTCGCAAAGTTACAGCCCTTCAAAAATATTGTTTTTGGCCTTCGGGCCAAGTGTGCACGCATATGTGTGTATGTCCGTGACAGAAGAGATAAGGACCCTGTGGTTCGTCATTTCTACATTAATTATTGACTGTGGAAGTGACGAACCACGGGGTCCTTATCTCTTCTGTCATGGACACACATACACATGCATGCACACTTGGCTCGAAGGCCAAAAACAACGATATTTTTTAAGGATTGTACCTTTGCAAAAAAAACTTGTAGCGATTCTATTTTTTTTTTAATTGAAGGGGAAGATTTGAACTTTATGATAATGTAAACGGCATCCCCGAAAGAAAATTGTCCACGTCCATGCATTCCGTCAAACTTTGCAATTTTCAGTATACCAAACATGTCCTCAGATGTCAGGGGTTACAGGAGTAGAGGTGCATTGCATGAAAAAATGGATACATTCTTAAAATAGAAACTCCAAGTTTCGTTTTGAAAAAAAAAATCATTAGTCTACAATAATTTTTCACGAAGTAATCGCCAGTCAAATTTGGTCAATTTTCTATAATAAATAATTGGCAATAAATTATCTATACCATAATTCTTTTGAGCAGTATATATATATATATATATTTATATGTAGATTGCACTACAAACATATAAGATATTCCAGTTTTTGCAACTATAATTTTATCAAGATATTCCTTCAGAAATTTAAAAACAATTTTTTCTTAACAAAAAAGTGGAGACATCAGTAATATCTAGGATATAAACTATAAATAAAAAACATGGAAATTTTGCAAGCTAAGTTTCAAATAATCAAATGGATAACAAAATTATTTTGTTTAATTTATTTCAATTGGACTTTATTTGAACAGAATTTTACTTTGGGTTCTAATTACAAAAATATGTTAGGTCAAAATTGAAAAGCTGTCATAAGAAACTGTCTAACATTTTCAATGAAGAAAATTAACTCTAAATTGCTCAGAAAACATGTCAATAAAATTGAAGGTATAAGAAATGAGATATCTTGTATAAAATGTTGATTTTGTAATTTATATAATAATTTTGATACATGCATATGAAAAACATGATAATTATGAAATATCTTTTTAATAAAACAATAAATATAACAAGCAATTGATGAAAGAATTCATTTACAAATAAACTGAATGCATTACATAATAAATAATGGATAACAAGTTAAATAATTTTGCTGTGTTACATAAAGCATGCTTAATTATATTTAATTTAAACTAACCTGATTTATGGGCCTGTTTATGATTTAGACGTCCTTCAAAATCTGCAGGGCCAAAACTTGTTTCTGCGAGCTCTTTATCGTTAAATCTCATTTTGGTTCAAAATTCAACAATGCAATTAACGCATCAGTTTAACATACTGCAATAATGCTATCATATGTTATTCACATTTGTATCTTTAATCATATTAATTAATTTAAATTTATGATAAATTAATGTGGATTAATCAATATAACTATCAAATGTCATTATTAACTTACATTAATTAATAATCGTGAGCATTGAAACAATGGTTGAAATATAGTAGATCTTAATATATGTTTAAGGGTTTTAACCAAAATCTTGATGAAGAAATTTAATTAATTAACAAACAATTAGTTTTCGTGTATGGAAAAAATTCTGAAGGTTAAAACTGCTACTATCAACAGAAAGTTTTTCAGATAAAGATAAAATTAAGGTTAGTAAATCTGTCATACCGATGAACTGCAATATTACAGGCATAGGGTGTGTATCTATTCGAGCACGATTAGATACAAAGTAAATGATTGGTTGGATCTAGTAATTCACCAAATAATACTTTGCATCGGTTGGTTGTGTCCAATCATGCTGTGTCGAATTGGATGCTTCTCGCAGGTATAGGGTCAGAGCACAGACTTCTGCATAACGCATAATACATAACGCATAAAAGAATCAACCAATCAGAGTTCTTCATTTCTATCCTGAGGAGGGAAATGAAGAAAACTAATTGGTTGATTCTCTTATGCGTTATATATTATGTGTTATGCAAAAGCCTATGCTGTTGCCCATACAATGGCCGCGTTCAGCAGAAAAAGCTGCTTACTAAGCGCTTAGTGATCATTATCTATGATTGGAGTATTCTTTTAGATCTTTAATCCAGGGGAATGAACCAATCAGAAACGATAATCACTAAGCGCTTAGTAAGCAGCTTTTTCTGCTGAATGCGGCCAATGGCTGCGTTCAGCAGAACAAAGTGATCAGTGAACACTTAGGCCCAGTTCCACAACTTGCTTTAAACTCCGTTTAAAGCAAGTTGTGCACTGTGTTCAGAAGAACAAACAAAATGATCAGTGAGCGCTTAGTGCTTGCTTAGTGCCTTAGTGATTATTGTCTGTGACTGGAGTATTCTTTTAGATTTTTCATAGACCCAGAAGTATTTACCAATCAGAAGTGAGAATCATTAAGCGCTTACTGATCATTTTGTTTGTTCTTCTGAACGCAGTGTAACATCACTCCATATTAAAATTCCCTATCTTCTCAACAAAACTCACTATACCTTTTCCTATCCAATCAAATCCTTACTTAGCATCGATTAATCTAACTGCAGTGCCTCCTACAAACACCTCTGCAATCAACAAGTACCTCTGCCGTCTTTTATTGTTAATATAATATAATAACATTACTATTCGAAACTGTTCACTGAATTATCATCTATATTTTTCTCTCTCTCTTTCTCTCTCTTCCTTCTACTTTCTCGCTTCGTTAAGTAAGCGATAGATTACTAAATAATTGAATAATTGAAATAAAAATGAGATTAAATAGCATACCTTGAAATAAAATTAACATTAACATAGGACTGAAGCAGCCATCAACATAATAAATATATAAAAAATATAAAACTATATATATATAAAATATATATATAAAAAATATAAAAATATATAAAACAAGAAAGGAGAGAATAAAACAATTTAAGGAACAAATTTAGAGCTAGCTTATAGATTCATTTGTCTCGGAGACTAAAGGCCCATCTACAATGGCTGCAAGAATAAGGTTATAAGCGTAAGCAGTAAGAAATGGACCAACCATAATCGATTATTCTTATAATAATCGATTGTGGTTGATGACAATTACATCTTATTTTTCAGGTACTTACCCCTTTAATTTACTCAACAAATTAACTCTGTTAAACGAACGATCTGTATCAATTTTTCTTTTCTTATCAAGAAATGAGAGAATAAATCACAATCGAAAATCGAACACCGAACAATACCTAATTTTTTCATCAAATTAACGCGGATTAATGAACGATTCGTATTAATTTTCTGTTTTCTTATAGAGAAATAAAAGAGTAAATCAGTATCGAAAATCGAATATCGATTAATACCATAAATCAGTGTCAAAAAATTGCACACGTGCAATGACAATTTGTTCTCATTTTTCAGGTACTTACCCCTCTAATCTTATTCAACAAATTAACTCGGATAAACGAACGATTCGTATCAATTTTTTTGTCTTATAAAAAAATGAGAAAATAAATCAGTACCGAAAACCGAAGACTGATCAATACCATAAATCAATGTCAAGAAAATTGTCCAAGTGCAATGACAAGTTGTTTTCATCTTGCAGGTACTTACCCCACTAATTTACTCAACAAATTAAATCGGATAAAGGAAAGATTCGTATCAATTTTTATTCTCTTATAAAGAAATTAGAGAATTAGTCAGTACCGAAAATTGAAGGCCGATCAATATTTAATTTATTCATCAAATTAACGCGGATAAATGAATGATTCGTATGAATTTCTTGTTCTTATAGAGAAATGAAAGAGTAAATCAGTATCGAAAATCGAATATCGATCAATACCGTAAATCAGTGTCAGAAGATTGTCCAAGTGCAATGACAATTCGTTCTCATTTTTCAGGTATTTATCCTTCTAATTTACTCAACAAATTAACTCGAATAAACAAATGATTCGTATCAATTTTTCTTGTTTTATAAAGAAATGAGAGAATAAATCAGTACCGAAAATTGAAGACCAATCAATATTTAATTTATTCATCAAATTAACGCGGATAAATGAACGAGTCGTATCAACTTTTTTTCTTGTAGAAAAATGAAAGAGTAAATCAGTACCGAAAATCGAATATCGATCAATACCAGAAATCAGTGTCAGAAGATTGTCCAAGTGCAATGACAATTCGTTCTCATTTTTCAGGTACTTACCCCTGTAATTTATTCAACAAATTAACTCCGATATATAAACGAACGATTCGTATTAATTTTTTCTTCTTTTATAGAGAAATGAGAAAGTAAATCAGTACCGGAAATCGAATATCGATTAATATCGTAAATCAAAATTTATATTGCTGTTTAATTCCATCGTCGCAAAAGATTTGACGTTTTTTCTATCCTAGTCCTAACTTGTAGAAAATTTGGTACTCATCTCTATTTGTCAAAAGTACGTCGGACTTTCTGTACTAACTAATATAAAAAATTTTTTTTCATTCTTATTTTTTCTACGTCTAATATTTTAATACCGAATCTGTCGAAATGAATCGATCTGCAGAAATCCCGGCAAGACGTTTTTCTCTCTTTCTCGCTCTCCTCTCTCTCTTCGTCTCCGAATCGCCGCTAACGATCGAAAACCGCAAGCGGAAAGTAACGAAAATTGATTCATCCAACTAAAACGTTCTCCGTGTTATTTTTTAAGCGTTGGATAAATACCGATCCGGCGTTTTCTCAAATATCTGACAAAAGTATCTCCGTTTTTTTCTTGCCGACATTCAAATCGATAGTTTTCTACAAGTTAGGATTTGATAAAAAAAAGTTTTTCCCGAGTCGAAATATTAATTCTACATTGATCCTGCAAATTGCATCCAATTTGAAAAATCAATGCAGAATATCTAGATGCGCAATAGTGAACAAGCTTTGTCCTACCTGAACGTTACATCTGGCTACTCTCGCAGTCTCGCCCATGATGAGTCTTCAACAGCGACGTATTCAGCAATTATTTAATGCTCGTTTATCTCGATAATGTATATGTACTTAATCCTTATATTCTTAATTTAAATGAGCAATTTTTGTTCATGTTGATTATATATTCGCTTAACAGCGCAAGAAGAGAACAAAGATAAAAACGTAAATAGAACTGCCTTTGTTAGAACTGCGCGTGAGATAAATATATAAGGATTAAATAATCATATAAAAATTAGAGGAAATGGGAGATGAAAAACACTTTTCATTCTCATCATTCTTAAAGTTCTTTTTTTCCTTTTTTCTTCTCTTTTTATTTTCTTTTCTTTTTTCTAATGAGAATGATGATAATTGTAGCTCTCAAAAGAGTTGAAGCTACAAAGGCAAAAACAACGGTTATGTCTAATAATGCTGTTTCACTAATAGAGATTTTAATTCAAATTCAGTACAATAAGAAAGACAAACAAGAATGAGAAACAGACATTCTAACAGATTCTAAACGAAAACAGCAATCTGAGCATTATTAGACGAATAAAAATCAACACTTGTAAAATTTATATCAAATTCTAAGATCATTATTCGTAGTTTTCTAAATTATGTGCAATTTTTCATTGAGAACATAATTACAAATTTGTATTCATAAACCTTAGCTTGTCTCAGCAACCTTGCTTGAATAGACATTCATATTTTATGAGAAAAGAAAAGTAGAACTCATGTTACGTGAAATTAGGTTAACGAATAATCAAATCTCAAGCTATTTTATCATTTTTCAAATGATAAACTATGAATGCTGATTTAATTTCGACTCGGGTATGTCCTTACTTCGAGTAAGGTCCGTTAAAATCAGAAAAATAATAATGCGTAATAATAATAACTCAAGCTACCTCGAATACCATACATGATGTATCGCTGTCCTCAGCTACGTCTCTCAGCGCGCTCCAAGTCTTCTCTCCATCCTGACTTCTCGATCCGACGTCCTCCTTCTGGTTACTCCGTCGCAACACCCCCGGATACTCCATCGTAGCACTGGCGACGACACTGACTCTAGTGTAAGATATTAAAGAGATATCGTCTATATCTTTATTCTTATTTCCTCTTTCAATCTCTCTTCTTCTGGATCCTCCTCCTTAGATAGAAAAAGGGGATGTTCAGGATGTAAAGGTTCCGAGCGATTAATGTGAAACTCTTCTTATAGTGAACAAGAATATAAGTATATATATATTTTTAAAAACACAAATACAATAGTACCCGATACCGCGTTTTATACTAAATATATCTCTCTACGAAGCTTAACTATCTACGACTTATTTTTTCGATCCGACTTTATCTTTTTTATCCGTCTCAACGTTCTATGGCCAAAAAGCCCTGCCTCCACTCGTTCGTCTCGTTTTATCTTCTTTTTCTATCCGCCGAATCTGATCTCTTAGGACCGGCCTTTCTCCCGTGGCTCCCCCTGAATAGACTGGTGCTGTCCTCCCTCGTCTGTATCTTATAGCTCGGCCATTCTGCTTCAGCTACGTCCCGCGGCTGGTGCTGACCAAGCTTAAATAAGGGCGGATAACTGTGCGTCTGCCCTTCTCCGCCTACGTCGCTCGCGAGTTCCTTAATCTACGGGTTATCATACGCTTATTTCGCTCGCTCATTCGTTAACAATGAATTGCCGTCCGAAATTTTAATCCACGGCTTAATTTTATCTACTGACAAAATAGTATCTAACGGCCGTGCTCGGTGATTGAAACCGGGTATATCTCGTACGACATATCTATTATATCCTAACACTTTAGCTATTCGATAAGGTCCTTTATAATTGGCTTTCAGCTTTGAACTTTGTCCGGTTTTCGTACGACTGTCTCTAATTACTACTAAATCTCCGATCTTGTACCGCGACGGAATTCTGTGTCGTTTATCGTAGTATTTTTTATTATACGCTTTTACTACCTCGTCGGCGCGTTGTGCGAGCATTCGGGCTTCGTTACGTTCGTCATTGACGTCGGTGATTTCTTTTACCCATTCACGAGTAAATCGTGCGAGTGCCGCGTCCGCGTGACTATGTTTGTCGTAACCTAGCAACGATTTGGATGGTAAACACTTAATGGACGCATGGTACGTGTTATTGATAACATATTGCGCATGTCGTATTTCTTTTTCCCATTCTTCGGGTATACTACTATCTTTTGTTAACACGACTTTAAGAAAACGATTCGTACGCTCAACCATGTCATTCGCCCACGGTGATGCTACTGCTACTTTGCGATGCTTAATACGCTGTTCGTTTATGAATTCATTAAATTCGGTCGACGTAAAAGCCGTTCCTCGGTCGCTGACTAATTCGTTTGAATTCCCGAACGTACAAAAAATAGAGTAGTTCGATCACTTCTTTCGTTCCGGTGGTTCGAATGGGAAAAAGCCACGTAAACCTTGTGAACGCATCTACTACTACTAGAATATGTTTATTACCCTGCCTTGTCGATGCTAACGGCCCGAAGTGGTCAATGTGAAGGCTTTCCATTGGATTTCGCGATACTATTTCTACATGCAGTTCCTCTTCTTTATTTCGCGGCGAGTTATTTGTCATTATACAAGTTATACAATTTTCTATATGATCATTTACGTTTTTCCGTAGCGATGGGAACCAATAATTCTGAGTAATTCCCTGCACTGTCTTTTCGAGTCCGCAGTGTCCCATTTGAATATGATGGACCCTAATCACATTTACCGTCATCGTCTGTGGTATCACGAATTTTAGTCTTTCATCCTGTTTCCTATACAACAATCCGTCTACCAACGCGAATTTGGGATCATCTTCGAATTCCAACCGTCTACATATCGCTTGAAGCTGGGGATCAGCTAGCTGCCTAAACTCCAGCTCTCTTTCTAATGGCATTTCATCTATATATCCTACATTTCGACTCAAGGCGTCCACGTGAGCCATCTTTTTACCCGACCGATGAGTCAATTTAAAATTGTAATTTTGCAAAGCCAATGTCCAACGTGCTATTCGCGGATTTAAGTTGGCTTTATTTACAGCGTATACCAGTGCATTACAGTCAGTGACTACGGTGAAGCTTCTTCCGTATACATAAACGTGGAACCGTTCGACCGCTCTAACCACCGCCAACATTTCAAGCTCGAAGCTGTGATACTTGGCCTCCGCCTGATTAGTCGTCTTGCTGTAGAAAGCAATGGGTGCCCACACCCCATATTTTTGTTTTTGTAATAATATCGCGCCCAGCCCCTGGATACATGCATCGGTATGTATCTCTGTTTCCGCCGCTGGATCATACAGCCGCAGAGTTGGAAACAATGTAAGCTCTGTTTTTAAAATATTAAAGGCTTCCCGACATTGTAGACTAAAGTCAAATACCGCGCCTTTCTTTAGTAGGCTTTGTAGAGGCCTAGCCTTTAACGCGAAATCTTTGATAAACTTTCGGAAGTACCCGGCCAATCCTAAGAACTGCTGCACCTGATGTGTTGATCGCGGTTCTCTAAACATTCTAATTGCCTCGACATGTCGCTGGTTTAATATAATACCGTTCGCTCTCACGATATAACCCAAAAATTCGACTTCTTTGCGCAAAAACAAGCACTTGTCATAGTTAAGCTCGAATTTATACTGTTTTAAAATAATCAGTACCTCTCTAATTACTTCGAAATGTTCGGCTAGGTTATCCGATGCGATCAAAATATCGTCAATATACACAATAATCTTCCCGGCGCTAATTAACGGTTTTAGGATTTGTAATAATCTCTTTTGAAATTCAGACGGTGCTTCGCTATAGCCAAAGGGTAATTTTTTGTATTCATATTGGCCGTCTGATGTGCCAAAAGCAAAATATTTTGTGTCGCGCTCATCAATTTTTATATGATGGAAACCGTCTTTTATATCCAATAACGTAAATATGGATTTATTCGCCAGTTTTGCCAAGCAATCTTCGATTAGCGGGAATGTGTATTTTTGCTTTTCTACCCGACTATTTAAAGGTCGTAGATCGACACATAATCGCATGCTATCGTTTCTCTTTTTCACCGGTACAATCCTAGCACAATAAGGCGATATACTTGGTTTAATAATGTCGCGTGATAATAGGTTGTCAATAATATTTTTGATCTCGTCGCGCTCGGCGAACGCAAACCGACGCGGGGCATACGCGTATATCGACTTATCTTTCAAGGGTACACGTATCGCGTGCCCGTCTTCGATCTCCTCGATCTCTTTGTTATTTATCGATAACAATAGATTTAGCAACCTTTCTTTTGTCTGTCTATCATAATCTATTTTGACATCGTCTAATCTATCGTTAACGGTTTTATCTAGGCCTTCCTCGATACATAAAGGCAATTGTTCGAATAAGCAAACTCGCTCTACTTTTTCACTTCGCGGTCTGAAGACAAAAGAGATTCTTTCTTTATACAGAAAATCGCGTCCTAATATTATTTCTCCTTGGAAAGATTGTCTCGATAATACAAAGAGATCGACATCGTATTCTACGTTTTTTGTTGGCTCGAGTTTAAGCTGTACTTGCGCTATCCCTAAAATTGCTAATGGCTGCGCGTTTAAATTGTATAATTTTGTTCCGACCGGTTTTAATATCGGTATTCTCGGCTGTATATATATTTTGTATAATTTTTCATTAATAAATAAATGATACTGGGCTGCCTGTGTCAATTAGCGCTTTAATCTGGCATCGCTCACCCATTATAGCTGCGACCGGTACAAAGGGCTCGCTGACTCGCAGTTCCTGTTCCTGCTCCGGCGCTACCTCCTGCTCCTGCACCACGGCAACCGGTTGTCTCGGGACATCATCTCCTGCCGCTCGACGTCCTCCTGCTGGCGCCCTTACTGGAACAGCCACTCCTTCCCTTCTCTTCAAGACTGGACACTCGAACTGCCGGTGCCCTTTTTCTTTACAAAAGAAGCACGATGGCTCATTCCGACATTCCTTGTGGGGATGCCCTTTTCTGTTACAATTTCGGCATTTTATCTCTTTAGATCGTGCGATATTAGACCCGATCGGCGCTCTCTTTTCCGTCTCGATCACGCCCTCCGCGATTCGTCTCATTTTGGTTAGAAAATCTTCGATCGTCTCCGACGATAACGACAAGACTGTAACTCTCAGCGCGCTCATCGCTATTCCGCTTATCAATAATTGTATCTTATTTTGTACAGACAATTCTGCTCGCTGCATCAGCGCTAATTTGTCCAGGGCGTACTGGTCAAAGGTTTCTTTTGCCGCGTTCCATTTACGATTCTCTATTTTATTTATTATTTTATAGAAAGAAATTTCTCGATCGAAAATTTTAAGTAATTCCTCTCTTACCCTTCTCCATGTTTGCAGCATCGGTCCGTACTGTGCGTCATACTATTTCCTGGCTACCCCCGTCGTTGCTGCAAGCAGCTTCACTCCATCTGTCGCCCCATGTATAGCTGCTACACAGTCGACTCGTTTGTATCCATACTTTAGCATTCCCCTCTTCTGTTCCACCAAACTCCGGAATCTGCGACGCTAAGGTAGAAACCGAAATTTGTGATTGTTGCATTTCCATGGGGTTTTGACCCGCCACCACGCTGTCGCTCCCCGACGGTGTAGAACTCTGCGTAGATCGTCCTCTGCCTTGGTACTCGGTCGGGGGACCGGCGTCCGGTCTCCTGTTGGATAGCACTAGAAGCAACCGTTCAAATTGGTTTTGTTGCTGCTGCATAAATTGCTGCTGCTCTTCTTGCATTAAGCGCTGCATCTTGGCCAAACTGTCCGTGACTTGACCCATCATATTTTGTGAGGACCCTTCCGTCTGCTGCTCCTTTCTTTGTTCCTCGGAGGAGGTCTCCGCTGCCTGTCGGTCTTTTCCCATTCTGGCGCCCTCCTCCAGCTCAAGGAGGTCTCGCATCGGCCCGTGTCGCTCCAGATGGGACATCATTTGATCTATCATCCGTTCACGGTCATTCGATACCGTCAATCGGAATTTTACGGCTTCTTCCTGCAGCTGCTTCAGCGTCATTCCATCCAGCACGTTCCTGTTCATTTTTTCGGCTTTTAATCGTTGTTCTTTAAATTGTAATCGCGTAATTGGCATGAGCTGTATCCCACTTCTGAAAAAGTTTTGCTGCAAGATTTTAAATATCTATATCTTTATTCTTAATTTCTCTTTCAATCTCTCTTCTTCTGGATCCTCCTCCTTAGATAGAAAAAGGGGATGTTCAGGATGTAAAGGTTCCGAGCGATTAATGTGAAACTCTTCTTATAGTGAACAAGAATATAAGTATATATATATTTTTAAAAACACAAATACAATAGTACCCGACACCGCGTTTTATACTAAATATATCTCTCTACGAAGCTTAACTATCTACGATTTATACTTTCGATCCGACTTTATCTTTTTTATCCGTCTCAACGTTCTATGGCCAAAAAGCCCTGCCTCCGCTCGTTCGTCTCGTGTTATCTTCTTTTTCCATCCGCCGAATCTGATCTCTTAGGACCGGCCTTTCTCCCGTGGCTCCCCCGCAATAGACTGGTGCTGTCCTCCCTCGTCTGTATCTTACACTATCTCTAACACTCACGCAAGTAAGATTCGGAGACAAAGAAACGCGTATTAACCGCGATACGACTACCGACACTCGTACTCTGCGTCGCGGTATGCGCGTCGTTCGTCGGCCCGAGGCCCAATGTCCTTTCCGCAATCACGAAGTCATATATAAGGGTACGAAATCAAACAATCGGGAAGGCACGGTTACCCCCCACCTTGCCGATCAGTGTTGATGCCTGCGTCGTCCGTTAGCTGAAAATGAAAACAACTCGTGTTTTCAAAGCATGCCTGTGAGAGACTCGCTTCAAACTTCACAATACTTATTTACGTCTGTTCCAAGAATCATATTACGCCGAATTCAAACTGTCTTTATTGACATGACATACACGAGATCTGCGATCGCATCATTGATCTTTCTTTGGACAAGAAAATCCTGAGAGGAACGCTGTTCGAGAATATCACATTTTATGTTTCAGGTGCCTTGCAGATTATCGAATCCGATGTAACAGATCAGGGAAAGAATGCGTCGCTATGAATAACACCGTGGGCACGGAGTACTCCAAGTCAATCACGTTACACGTGAAACGTACGTATATTTAATATTATATAAAACCTACCTTTTTAAACAAAAAGGTAAGAAAAAGGCGCCCAGTACAAGCGCAACACGTATTGTGTTATTTTTAGAAGTATCAAACTCAAATTATTCTTTTTATTATATATATGTGTACATAAGTTTTTATAATATATGTACATAAACTTTTAAAAGTAAAAATTATATCGTGTTATAAAAATTTAACACGTTTGTTAATAGTGTCCAATATTAAAAAAAATATCTTAACAACAACAAATATATAATAACAACACGAGTTGTTTCCATTTTCAGCTAACGGACGACGCAGGCATCAACACTGATCGGCAAGGTGGAGGGTAACCGTGCCTTCCCGATTGTTTGGTTTCGTACCCTTATATATGACTTCGTGATTGCGGAAAGGACATTGCGCCTCGGGCCGACGAACGACGCGCATACCGCGACGCAGAATAGTACGAGTGTCGGTTAATACACGTTTCCTTGTCCCCGAATCTTATATGCGCGAGTGTTAGAGCTAGAGTCAGTGTCGTCGCCAGTGCTACGATGGAGTATCCGGGAGTGCTGCGACGGAGACCAGAAGGAGGACGTCGGATCGAGAAGTCAGGATGGAGAGAGGACTTGGAGCGCGCCGAGAGACGTAGCCGAGGACAGCGATACATCATGTATGGTAATCGAGGTACCTTGAGTTATTATTTTTACGTATTATTATTTTTCTGATTTTAATGGACCTTACTCGAAGTAAGGACATACCCGAGTCGAAATTAGATCAGCATTCATAGTTTATCATCTGAAAAATGATAAAATAGCTTGAGATATGATTATTCGTTAACCTAATTTCACGTAACATGAGTACTACAATTCTTTTCTCATAAAATATGAATGTCTATTCAAGCAAGGTTGCTGAGGCAAGCAAAGGTTTATGAATACAAATTTGTAATTATGATCTCAATGAAAAATTGCACATAATTTAGAAAATTATGAATAATGATCTTAGAATTTGACATATATTTTACAAATGCTGATTTTTATTCGTCTAATAATGCTCAGATTGCTGTTTTCGTTTAGAATCTGCTAGAATGTCTGTTTCTCATTCTTGTTTATCTTTCTTATTGTATCGAATCTAAATTAAAATTTCTATTAGTGAAACAGCATTATTAGACATAACCGTTGACTTTGCCTTTGAAGCATCAGCTCTTTTGAGAGCTACAATTCTCATCATTCTCATTAGAAAAAAGAAAAGAAAAAAAAGAGAAGAAAGAAGGAAAAAAGAACTTTAAAAATGGTGCCAGAACCAGGCATGTATATCCGTTTAGGAGATATCGAAGGTTAAAGTTTTCCAACCTTTCTCCGTCGATATCTCCGCTTCCACTGGGAGTAGAGAGTCGTCCATGTAGTCCAAAATGTAGGGTTTTGAAAGGGCTTTAATTTGGTACCAGTCCGAAACCTGTATCTCTAACCGTTTAGGAGATATCGAAGGTTAAATTTTTCCAGCCTTTCTCTATCGATATCCAGCCTTCATCCGTCGATATCTCCGCTTCTACTGGGAGTAGAGAGTCGTCCATGTAGTCCAAAATGTAGGGTTTTGAAAGGGCGTTAATTTGATACCAGTCCGAAGCCTGTATCTCTAACCGTTTAAGAGATATCGAAGGTTAAACTTTTCCAGCCTTTCTCTATCGATATCCAGCTTTCATCCGTCGATATCTCCGCTTCTACAAGGAGTAGAGAGTCGTCCATGTAGTCCAAAATGTAGGGTTTTGAAAGGGCTTTAATTTGGTACCTGTCCGAAGCCTGTATCTCTAACCGTTTAGGAGATATCGAAGGTTAAAGTTTTCCAACATTTCTCCGTCGATATCTCCGCTTCCACTGGGAGTAGAGAGTCGTCCATGTAGTCCAAAATGTAGGGTTTTGAAAGGGCTTTAATTTGGTACCAGTCCGAAGCCTGTATCTCTAACCGTTTAGGAGATATCGAAGGTTGAAGTTTTCCAACCTTTCTCCGTCGATATCCAGCCTTCCTGCGTCGATATCTCCGCTTCTACTGGGAGTAGAGAGTCATCCATGTAGTCCAAAATGTAGGGTTTTGAAAGGGCTTTAATATGGTACCAGTCCGAAGCCTGTATCTCTAACCGTTTAGGAGATATCGAAGGTTAAAGTTTTCCAGCCTCTCTCTATCGATATCCAGCCTTCATCCATCGATATCTCCGCTTCCACTGGGAGTAGAGTGTCGTCCATGTAGTCCAAAATGTAGGGTTTTGAAAGGGCTTTAATTTGGTACCAGTCCGAAGCCTGTATCTCTAACCGTTTAGGAGATATCGAAGGTTAAAGTTTTCCAACATTTCTCCGTCGATATCTCCGCTTCCACTGGGAATTGAGAGTCGAGATTTATGGTGAGAAAAGGGGTGATAATGGACTATATTGTGGCAAAAGCGCGTTCCTGTATCTTGAGCCGTTTAGGAGATACCGAAGGTTACATTTTTAAATTTTAAGTTAATTTTAATTGAAATTTGAATTTAAATGTTCATATCTCCGCTTCTACTGGGAATTAAGTGTCGAAATTTATGGTGGGATAGGGTTGATACAGGACTATATTGAGGCAACAGCGCGTTCCTGTATCTTGAGCCGTTTAGGAGATATCGAAGGTTACATTTTTAAATTTTACGTTAATTTTAATTGAAATTTGAATTTAAATGTTCATATCTCCGCTTCTACTGGGAATTGAGAGTCGAAATTTATGGTGGGGATAGTGTTGATACAGGACTATATTGAGGCAAAAGCGCGTTCCTGTATCTTGAGCCGTTTAGGAGATACCGAAGGTTACATTTTTAAATTTTAAGATAATTTTAATTGAAATTTGAATTTAAATGTTCATATCTCCGCTTCTACTGGGAATTGAGTGTCGAAATTTATGGTGAGAATAGGGTTGATACAGGACTATATTGAGGCAAAAGCGCGTTCCTGTATCTTGAGCCGTTTAGGAGATACCGAAGGTTACATTTTTAAATTTTACGTTAATTTTAATTGAAATTTGAATTTAAATGTTCATATCTCCGCTTCTACTGGGAATTGAGAGTCGAAATTTATGGTGGGATAGTGGTTGATACAGGACTATATTGAGGCAAAAGCGCGTTCCTGTATCTTGAGCCGTTTAGGAGATACCGAAGGTTACATTTTTAAATTTTAAGTTAATTTTAATTGAAATTTGAATTTAAATGTTCATATCTCCGCTTCTACTGGGAATTGAGAGTCGAAATTTATGGTGAGAATAGGGTTGATACAGGACTATATTGAGGCAAAAGCGCGTTCCTGTATCTTGAGCCGTTTAGGAGATACGAAGGTTACATTTTTAAATTTTAAGTTAATTTTAATTGAAATTTGAATTTAAATGTTCATATCTCCGCTTCTACTGGGAATTGAGAGTCGAAATTTATGGTGAGAATAGGGTTGATACAGGACTATATTGAGGCAAAAGCGCGTTCCTGTATCTTGAGCCTTTAGGAGATACCGAAGGTTACATTTTTAAATTTTAAGTTAATTTTAATTGAAATTTGAATTTAAATGTTCATATCTCCGCTTCTACTGGGAATTGAGAGTCGAAATTTATGGTGAGAATAGGGTTGATACAGGACTATATTGAGGCAAAAGCGCGTTCCTGTATCTTGAGCCGTTTAGGAGATACCGAAGGTTACATTTTTAAATTTTAAGTTAATTTTAATTGAAATTTGAATTTAAATGTTCATATCTCCGCTTCTACTGGGAATTGAGAGTCGAAATTTATGGTGAGAATAGGGTTGATACAGGACTATATTGAGGCAAAAGCGCGTTCCTGTATCTTGAGCCGTTTAGGAGATACCGAAGGTTACATTTTTAAATTTTAAGTTAATTTTAATTGAAATTTGAATTTAAATGTTCATATCTCCGCTTCTACTGGGAATTGAGAGTCGAAATTTATGGTGAGAATAGGGTTGATACAGGACTATATTGAGGCAAAAGCGCGTTCCTGTATCTTGAGCCGTTTAGGAGATACCGAAGGTTACATTTTTAAATTTTAAGTTAATTTTAATTGAAATTTGAATTTAAATGTTCATATCTCCGCTTCTACTGGGAATTGAGAGTCGAAATTTATGGTGAGAATAGGGTTGATACAGGACTATATTGAGGCAAAAGCGCGTTCCTGTATCTTGAGCCGTTTAGGAGATACCGAAGGTTACATTTTTAAATTTTAAGTTAATTTTAATTGAAATTTGAATTTAAATGTTCATATCTCCGCTTCTACTGGGAATTGAGAGTCGAAATTTATGGTGAGAATAGGGTTGATACAGGACTATATTGAGGCAAAAGCGCGTTCCTGTATCTTGAGCCGTTTAGGAGATACCGAAGGTTACATTTTTAAATTTTAAGTTAATTTTAATTGAAATTTGAATTTAAATGTTCATATCTCCGCTTCTACTGGGAATTGAGAGTCGAAATTTATGGTGAGAATAGGGTTGATACAGGACTATATTGAGGCAAAAGCGCGTTCCTGTATCTTGAGCCGTTTAGGAGATACCGAAGGTTACATTTTTAAATTTTAAGTTAATTTTAATTGAAATTTGAATTTAAATGTTCATATCTCCGCTTCTACTGGGAATTGAGAGTCGAAATTTATGGTGAGAATAGGGTTGATACAGGACTATATTGAGGCAAAAGCGCGTTCCTGTATCTTGAGCCGTTTAGGAGATACCGAAGGTTACATTTTTAAATTTTAAGTTAATTTTAATTGAAATTTGAATTTAAATGTTCATATCTCCGCTTCTACTGGGAATTGAGAGTCGAAATTTATGGTGAGAATAGGGTTGATACAGGACTATATTGAGGCAAAAGCGCGTTCCTGTATCTTGAGCCGTTTAGGAGATACCGAAGGTTACATTTTTAAATTTTAAGTTAATTTTAATTGAAATTTGAATTTAAATGTTCATATCTCCGCTTCTACTGGGAATTGAGAGTCGAAATTTATGGTGAGAATAGGGTTGATACAGGACTATATTGAGGCAAAAGCGCGTTCCTGTATCTTGAGCCGTTTAGGAGATACCGAAGGTTACATTTTTAAATTTTAAGTTAATTTTAATTGAAATTTGAATTTAAATGTTCATATCTCCGCTTCTACTGGGAATTGAGAGTCGAAATTTATGGTGAGAATAGGGTTGATACAGGACTATATTGAGGCAAAAGCGCGTTCCTGTATCTTGAGCCGTTTAGGAGATACCGAAGGTTACATTTTTAAATTTTAAGTTAATTTTAATTGAAATTTGAATTTAAATGTTCATATCTCCGCTTCTACTGGGAATTGAGAGTCGAAATTTATGGTGAGAATAGGGTTGATACAGGACTATATTGAGGCAAAAGCGCGTTCCTGTATCTTGAGCCGTTTAGGAGATACCGAAGGTTACATTTTTAAATTTTAAGTTAATTTTAATTGAAATTTGAATTTAAATGTTCATATCTCCGCTTCTACTGGGAATTGAGAGTCGAAATTTATGGTGGGAATAGGGTTGATACAGGACTATATTGAGGCAAAAGCGCGTTCCTGTATCTTGAGCCGTTTAGGAGATACCGAAGGTTACATTTTTAAATTTTAAGTTAATTTTAATTGAAATTTGAATTTAAATGTTCATATCTCCGCTTCTACTGGGAATTGAGAGTCGAAATTTATGGTGAGAATAGGGTTGATACAGGACTATATTGAGGCAAAAGCGCGTTCCTGTATCTTGAGCCGTTTAGGAGATACCGAAGGTTACATTTTTAAATTTTAAGTTAATTTTAATTGAAATTTGAATTTAAATGTTCATATCTCCGCTTCTACTGGGAATTGAGAGTCGAAATTTATGGTGAGAATAGGGTTGATACAGGACTATATTGAGGCAAAAGCGCGTTCCTGTATCTTGAGCCGTTTAGGAGATACCGAAGGTTACATTTTTAAATTTTAAGTTAATTTTAATTGAAATTTGAATTTAAATGTTCATATCTCCGCTTCTACTGGGAATTGAGAGTCGAAATTTATGGTGAGAATAGGGTTGATACAGGACTATATTGAGGCAAAAGCGCGTTCCTGTATCTTGAGCCGTTTAGGAGATACCGAAGGTTACATTTTTAAATTTTAAGTTAATTTTAATTGAAATTTGAATTTAAATGTTCATATCTCCGCTTCTACTGGGAATTGAGAGTCGAAATTTATGGTGAGAATAGGGTTGATACAGGACTATATTGAGGCAAAAGCGCGTTCCTGTATCTTGAGCCGTTTAGGAGATACCGAAGGTTACATTTTTAAATTTTAAGTTAATTTTAATTGAAATTTGAATTTAAATGTTCATATCTCCGCTTCTACTGGGAATTGAGAGTCGAAATTTATGGTGAGAATAGGGTTGATACAGGACTATATTGAGGCAAAAGCGCGTTCCTGTATCTTGAGCCGTTTAGGAGATACCGAAGGTTACATTTTTAAATTTTAAGTTAATTTTAATTGAAATTTGAATTTAAATGTTCATATCTCCGCTTCTACTGGGAATTGAGAGTCGAGATTTATGGTGAGAATAGGGTTGATACAGGACTATATTGAGGCAAAAGCGCGTTCCTGTATCTTGAGCCGTTTAGGAGATACCGAAGGTTACATTTTTAAATTTTAAGTTAATTTTAATTGAAATTTGAATTTAAATGTTCATATCTCCGCTTCTACTGGGAATTGAGAGTCGAAATTTATGGTGAGAATAGGGTTGATACAGGACTATATTGAGGCAAAAGCGCGTTCCTGTATCTTGAGCCGTTTAGGAGATACCGAAGGTTACATTTTTAAATTTTAAGTTAATTTTAATTGAAATTTGAATTTAAATGTTCATATCTCCGCTTCTACTGGGAATTGAGAGTCGAAATTTATGGTGAGAATAGGGTTGATACAGGACTATATTGAGGCAAAAGCGCGTTCCTGTATCTTGAGCCGTTTAGGAGATACCGAAGGTTACATTTTTAAATTTTAAGTTAATTTTAATTGAAATTTGAATTTAAATGTTCATATCTCCGCTTCTACTGGGAATTGAGAGTCGAGATTTATGGTGAGAATAGGGTTGATACAGGACTATATTGAGGCAAAAGCGCGTTCCTGTATCTTGAGCCGTTTAGGAGATACCGAAGGTTACATTTTTAAATTTTAAGTTAATTTTAATTGAAATTTGAATTTAAATGTTCATATCTCCGCTTCTACTGGGAATTGAGAGTCGAAATTTATGGTGAGAATAGGGTTGATACAGGACTATATTGAGGCAAAAGCGCGTTCCTGTATCTTGAGCCGTTTAGGAGATACCGAAGGTTACATTTTTAAATTTTAAGTTAATTTTAATTGAAATTTGAATTTAAATGTTCATATCTCCGCTTCTACTGGGAATTGAGAGTCGAAATTTATGGTGAGAATAGGGTTGATACAGGACTATATTGAGGCAAAAGCGCGTTCCTGTATCTTGAGCCGTTTAGGAGATACCGAAGGTTACATTTTTAAATTTTAAGTTAATTTTAATTGAAATTTGAATTTAAATGTTCATATCTCCGCTTCTACTGGGAATTGAGAGTCGAAATTTATGGTGAGAATAGGGTTGATACAGGACTATATTGAGGCAAAAGCGCGTTCCTGTATCTTGAGCCGTTTAGGAGATACCGAAGGTTACATTTTTAAATTTTAAGTTAATTTTAATTGAAATTTGAATTTAAATGTTCATATCTCCGCTTCTACTGGGAATTGAGAGTCGAAATTTATGGTGAGAATAGGGTTGATACAGGACTATATTGAGGCAAAAGCGCGTTCCTGTATCTTGAGCCGTTTAGGAGATACCGAAGGTTACATTTTTAAATTTTAAGTTAATTTTAATTGAAATTTGAATTTAAATGTTCATATCTCCGCTTCTACTGGGAATTGAGAGTCGAGATTTATGGTGAGAATAGGGTTGATACAGGACTATATTGAGGCAAAAGCGCGTTCCTGTATCTTGAGCCGTTTAGGAGATACCGAAGGTTACATTTTTAAATTTTAAGTTAATTTTAATTGAAATTTGAATTTAAATGTTCATATCTCCGCTTCTACTGGGAATTGAGAGTCGAGATTTATGGTGAGAATAGGGTTGATACAGGACTATATTGAGGCAAAAGCGCGTTCCTGTATCTTGAGCCGTTTAGGAGATACCGAAGGTTACATTTTTAAATTTTAAGTTAATTTTAATTGAAATTTGAATTTAAATGTTCATATCTCCGCTTCTACTGGGAATTGAGAGTCGAATTTATGGTGAGAATAGGGTTGATACAGGACTATATTGAGGCAAAAGCGCGTTCCTGTATCTTGAGCCGTTTAGGAGATACCGAAGGTTACATTTTTAAATTTTAAGTTAATTTTAATTGAAATTTGAATTTAAATGTTCATATCTCCGCTTCTACTGGGAATTGAGAGTCGAATTTATGGTGAGAATAGGGTTGATACAGGACTATATTGAGGCAAAAGCGCGTTCCTGTATCTTGAGCCGTTTAGGAGATACCGAAGGTTACATTTTTAAATTTTAAGTTAATTTTAATTGAAATTTGAATTTAAATGTTCATATCTCCGCTTCTACTGGGAATTGAGAGTCGAATTTATGGTGAGAATAGGGTTGATACAGGACTATATTGAGGCAAAAGCGCGTTCCTGTATCTTGAGCCGTTTAGGAGATACCGAAGGTTACATTTTTAAATTTTAAGTTAATTTTAATTGAAATTTGAATTTAAATGTTCATATCTCCGCTTCTACTGGGAATTGAGAGTCGAAATTTATGGTGGAATAGGGTTGATACAGGACTATATTGAGGCAAAAGCGCGTTCCTGTATCTTGAGCCGTTTAGGAGATACCGAAGGTTACATTTTTAAATTTTAAGTTAATTTTAATTGAAATTTGAATTTAAATGTTCATATCTCCGCTTCTACTGGGAATTGAGAGTCGAATTTATGGTGAGAATAGGGTTGATACAGGACTATATTGAGGCAAAAGCGCGTTCCTGTATCTTGAGCCGTTTAGGAGATACCGAAGGTTACATTTTTAAATTTTAAGTTAATTTTAATTGAAATTTGAATTTAAATGTTCATATCTCCGCTTCTACTGGGAATTGAGAGTCGAGATTTATGGTGAGAATAGGGTTGATACAGGACTATATTGAGGCAAAAGCGCGTTCCTGTATCTTGAGCCGTTTAGGAGATACCGAAGGTTACATTTTTAAATTTTAAGTTAATTTTAATTGAAATTTGAATTTAAATGTTCATATCTCCGCTTCTACTGGGAATTGAAGACGCGGAAATTTATGG